>NW_024722227.1:19938172-20023172 GCF_018991925.1 Homarus americanus | reverse complement strand
CACACACACACACACACACACACACACACACACACACACACACACACACACACACACACACACACACACACACACACACACACACACACACACACACACACACACACACACACACACACACACACACACACACACACACACACACACACACACACACACACACACACACACACACACACACACACACACACACACACACACACACACACACACACACACACACACACACACACACACACACACACACACACACACACACACACACACACACACACACACACACACACAAACACACACACACACACACACACACACACACACACACACACACACACACACACACACACACACACACACACACACACACACACACACACACACACACACACACACACACACACACACACACACACACACGAGAAAGCCACTGAACCAACAGAGGTCCGTGGAAAAGAGAAACACGTAAAGGGGAATATATATAGGTGTATGCTATACGTAACGAATTGGTTCCAGAACCTCGTTCGTTATAGCATTCGCTCGTATAGGATTAACTGCTCCAGGCCCCCAAAACAACCACTTAACACTGAAAAATTATGTGGAAAATGTAAAAAATACGGTACTTTATCTTACTTAGTGTTATTCAGCATGCAGGTACCCCTAAACACTGGCACATCACTATCACTTCCACTGGGAGTCTTGGCTTTAAGGTCCTCAAACAATTGTTTAGCCTTCTCACAAATTATAGCTTCACTAATGTTACCACCTGCCATTTCTTTCTCCTTATCCACACTAAGAGTAGAGTTTTCCATCTCTTCAATCATATTACACTTTGCTTTGCTAAGTCTAAAGATTCCCTTAGCCACTTGCACAGTTTTTAACTCCTCTTATTCTTCAAAATCGTACATATAGTAGTTATTTAGCCATCCCATATTCATCACTAAGTTTCGCAATGCTTCTTCCATTCTCACTGCTTACAATTTCTTTCTTAGTTTCAAGGGTTATTATTTTCTACTGCTTTGACGACTCATTGTTACATTGTATACTTGTATAACAAAATAGTTATACAAATAACGTAATTTCACATCAAAAGACGAAATTTCAACAAAACAGTGGTGCACTGCTACAATAATGAGACAAAGATGGCGCTTGACGCCTTGTTGTGGGTCGCGGTACAACAATATTCATGCGCCAGGCGAAATAGTCCCGTATTCATCCGCGTTCGTTGTAGAGTTAGCTTCGTATAGCATTCTCAATTTTATAGGTAAAACCGCTCGTTATAGGAATATTCGTAGTAGATCCGCTTCGCTATAGCATACCCCACTGTATATATATTGTACCTCTCTAGTCCGGCATTCTGTGGTCCGGAAACTCCCGTGGTCCGGAACGATTTTAGTTTGTCCAATAGGTAGATAGGCAGATTTTTTTTTTTTTTTACTTCTGAATTATTATTATTATTACAGGAGTATTAAATTTGCCCCTCAGGCCCCAATGTGGGTCAGTGACCTATGCCCGTAATCCTTTAAAAAAAAAAAGCCCTGGGAAATTAAGTTTTGTTTACATATCGCAGTTCGGCTGCACTCAATCTCTCTCTGCTTGTCTATCCCAGCCAAGTAGCAACACTTTCCTCCCAGACCAGATATCTCCTCCTAGTCACAGGCCTGGCATTTGACATTATTAGGACCTGCCACTCTTGCCATACACATAAAATGTACCGGAACTTTCCCACAACAACTCATCATTCTCTCACTTTATGTAACTTGACAGAACCTATGACCCTTCAGGCTTTTACGCCTTTAATGTATGAGTTATAAAGGCAAGTATGAACTTTTCATACTTCCCTGTTGGGCCAAACTTTCTGCGCCACCTTGCACAGGATGTAAGGTGCCCAATAAACTAGTTCTGGGCAAATCTGAAATCTGAATCTGCTTGTCTATACAGAGTACAACATTTAACCCTTCAATATATATGAGCAGTAAATAAGTGTTGCTTTCATATTCTTATGTAGAGTAATGACTTATATATTTTCACATGTGCACTACATAACAGTAGCAGTCTCACTTTTTTTACCATTAATGGTTAGCTACTTATATTGTTCCATTATTAACATTAAATAAAATTACAGGTACTTTGCAAACTATATTCATTTTTTACATTAATTTTACTACAGCTACAATCAGGGTCTTATTTTCTTCAGTTTTATATGTAGAACCAATCAGTCATTGGTTTCGTAAGCTTTAACATAACAATGCCGCAGCCGCCTCTGCCTGCTCTAATATTCCACGATATTAATAAATTGTATTGTTAATTTTGCACACGCACATTAATTCAATAAACAAATTCAGAAACATTAATTAACATATATATGAACAGTAAATTAGTGTTGCTTTCTATTCTTATGTAGTAATGACGATATTGTCACTGCAAGCGATGCGCACTTACATATGATCTTCTTTTTTTTTTACCTTTATCGTTAGCTACTTCTATTGTTCCATTTATTAACATTAAATAATATTACTTAAAGCAACCATATTAATTTTACTACAGCTACAACCAAGGTCTTATTTTCTTCAGTTTTATATGTAGAACCGGTCAGTCACTGGTTTTGTAATCAACAAAAACAATGCTGTGTAATTTCCTCGTGTGTTTTAATTTTCACGATTATTAATGAATTTTATTGCTCATTTGCACACATAAACATTAATTCAATAAAAGACATTCAGTATTAAACAATAATGTATCTTTTGTACATAAGAGAAATGACCCTGTTTACGATTATGCACGCCTGCCTGCACGTTGGCGGCTGCCTCAAACTCACGAATTCAAGTTTCCAGTCAAAATTTTTGTTTATTTATTTTTTGTGTTCCAATAAAATATAAGAATTAAAACTCATGAATTTGAGAAGCTACTATAACACATTTAACCCTTCAATATGTCTTCAAAGAACATAACGCAGAGAGAAAGTGGTGCTAGTGCTTCCAGGCATAAGCACAAGTCACTATCTATCCAGGAAAAGGGTGAATTCCATGGTCCGATTTCATGGTCCGCACCGGTCAGTCCGAGTTGCCGGACTAGAGAGGTACAACCTGTATATATATATATATATAAATATATATAAATATATATATAAATATATATATATATATGTATATATATATATATATATATATATATATATATATATATATATATATATATATATATATATATATATATATATATATATATATATATATATATATATATATATTTATATATATAATTTTTATTTATTTATTTTTTTTACGCGGGAAGCAGCGCGGGCAGGGTGTACACTAGGTCGCCCAGTCAACAAAACATTACCGAATTCTTCACCCGCTACCCACCACAGCCAGCCCAAGTCGGTGATAGTGAGGATATGGACTTTGAGGGGTTTGACAAAGAGGCCCTGCAAGCCTCTGTGGTGGATAGTGATACAAGTGATACAGGTGAGGTCCAATAATCTGCCCTCTGCCTCAGAACCAACCCCAATCCCCGTGTACCCAGCCATCTCTTCTACTAACGTACGTGTTAAAAAACATAATGTTATTGATATTTCTCTTAAATATTAATTGTGTGTGCATACCATCATAAATTTAAGATGTTATTTTTACTACAACGTATGTAACGTAATGTTTCTGGTGAAGTATAATTTGTTATATTTACTGATGATATTTGTTTTTAGCTCATAAGATTCATAGAAATTACCCGGCCAGAATTTAATTTATATTGCTGGACTTCTTATAAGATCGTGATTAATTTGAATATAAACAAGCTAAAATTTGCATTATACATACAAATTTTAGATCTAATTTAAGAATTTTATTAGAGAGAGCAAAAATTTTTTCTTTTTTGCAAAATATATGATGTTTATTAGGGGGCAGTGAAATTTTGCTCAAAGCTGCACTCTTCAGGCATTGTTCCTTATACATATCTAAGACTCCATGCCAAATTTGAAGCTGATATGTCGAGGTTTAGTCTGCCGCATTTTCTACTGAAATTTTTAGATTTACCTACAGTACTAGCCAAACAGCCGCTGTGGCGGTGCAATGTTCTGTTCAGTGTTTATCAGCTTTTTTTTCATATCTCTTATTTCATTTAAGTTGTCTTGTTGCAGATGAGTATGGTGCTATGTCTATATTGATTACACTGCCCTGCATAGTTTTTGAGGTTTGTGTATTATTAAGCTTTTCTGGGTGTATTTTGCATGCTGATCTCAAAAATGTTATCCATTTTGCTCAATCAGGTCAGAATTTTGTGCTATAGCATTTTAAGCGGAGATTCAGGTAAAATATTGGCATTTTTCGCTGAAAATGGGGTCCTCATATTCGTTCATTAAAAAAATCATCCGAGACATTGGCAAGCCTCACAGAAAAGATTTCGGTTAGTTTTAATGCCCTTACGATGCATTTAAATACACCCACGTGCTCGCCGGCCATTTAAATGTCCGCCGTGACGCAAAGGAAAAGAGTATATGTCCGTGTTTTTTTACATATATTTTTTCACAATTAAATTTCTTTTTCATCTGGTGGTACATGGCATGTTTCCTCTGTCTGTGGGATAGTCGAGCAGACAAGCAGCACTACATGCAACGTGACTGGCCTGCAAGAAGTGGACTTACTCCAGGTTCTCACAATGTTGTTGCCCATGCTCTGGTGAATCCGCAGAACATTCTTCTTCCGCCACTGCACATCAAGCTCGGTCTGTTCAAAAACTTTGTAAAGGCACTGGACAAAAAAAGCCAGGCTTTCAATTTTCTGAAAGAAAAATTTCCAAAAGTCAGTGAGGCAAAGCTGAATGCAGGAATTTTTGATGGCCCTCAGATCAGAGAGCTTTTCAAAGATCCCAAGTTTGATTGCAGCATGGATGTAAATGAGAAGAAAGCCTGGCATGCCTTTAAGTCTATTGTCTCCAATTTTCTTGGCAACTACAGAAGTCCAGAGTATGAACGAGTTGTTGAGGACCTACTTCTGAGCTACAAAGTTCTTGGTGCACGCATGTCCATCAAGATGCACTTCCTCAGCTCCCACTTGGACTACTTTCCAGAGAACTGTAGTGATGTGAGTGAGGAACAAGGAGAACGCTTCCATCAAGATATCCGTGTAATGGAGGAGCGGTACCAGGGTCGCTGGGATATCAACATGCTCGCCGACTACTGTTGGTGTCTGAAACGGGACGCCCCAGACACCAACCACCAAAGAAATTCTCTGCGACAGCCATTTATGCATGTCTACAGTAACTGTAAAGGCATCTATGTAGTTGACATATTTTGGTCCTGTGTGTTGTGGTTACATTTCTTATGATATATTTTGCATAAAAATTTTGACATCATATTTAAGAATTTCGATTTTTTCCTAATTCCCATAGCATAAAAATCTGACCTGATTGGGCAAAATGAATGGCATTTTTGGAATCAGCACGCAAAATACATAAAGAATCAGCTAAGAAACCCCGCACCTCATGAATTTTTTTTTTCAAATGCAGCCCAGTGTTATCAGCCTTTTCTCATTTCATTTCTCAATGCTGTGTTACTGTACTGTAATGTAGGGGAGACCTGCAAGTGTTCTTCCAGTGGACAAACTTCCCTCGAAAGGCGAGATGTTAAAGAACTGCTGGCGATATAAATGTGATGACGGAAAGTTTGCAGATGTCTCAATGATTATAAAGATGGCCGCCCAGGACTGTTCAGAAATATGGGAAAAAGCAATTGGAGATAGGCAGAATGTTCCTCTTCTTAGCCAAAAAACTATTGAGGAAAGGTTGAGAAAATTGTACAGTAGAGGAATTGAACTAAATAAGAACAAGAATGTAGACAAAAAAGCTGCATTTCAGGTAGAAATGAAAGAGTTGTTTGATATCTGTAGCTGTTATTGTCCCCTTGCCTCCTGTCAGGATGTGAGGTGCATAGTTAAGGAGTGTGACGGATATCACCTGGCATGTAATTGTGTTATAAAAGTTCCCAAACGTGAGGTGCAGTTTCTCCTTGACCAGCGAGGTGATAGGAAGATGAAGATTGCAGGGATTGACATGAAAGTGACGAAGATGTGGGACAGATTGACGGCAAGAGAGAAGCATGATGCGGACAGAGTTAGGAGACAGCTTGAGCAAAAACATAGATATCTGGTAGCTGGAGATATTCCTTATGTTGAGGATAATTCAGATGATTCAAGAGATATTCCTCTCGTCAATACTGATGCTGATTTTGTCCTTGATCCAAGGGCTCTGACAGACACCAGTTCACAGAACCGGACAAGACTCCCTACACTGGCTGCCGCTTGTGACCGATACTTGATTAGTGATTATGCTGGAGCTGCCATTGCTACTGCCACCTTAACTGACTATGGCATTATCACAAAGGATGACAAGAGTCAGGTTATTGGACCACATAAGCTGCGGGATGCGAGACAAAAATACCGATTTAAGAGGCAAGAAATTGAGATGGCTAGTTTAGATAATTTGACATCACTCTATTTTGATGGTAAGAAGACCGCCACTCGTGTGATGATAAAGAATGAGAAGACCGAGAAATGGAGTTCGAGGATGATGGTGAAAGATCATTATGTCATCATGGTTGAGCCTGGCAATGAATATCTCACACATGTGACTCCCAAGACTGGACACGGAAAGCAGATTGCCAAAACTATTCACGAGTTTCTGGTGGAGAAAAATCTAACCCAGCAGCCCATTGTGTGTGTTGGTTGTGATGGAACCAATGTAAATGTAGGATCAGAAAATGGAGTCATTCATCATCTTGAAATGTTACTTGGTCACCCGCTCCATTATTTCATATGTCAGCTTCACGGAAATGAGCTGCCTTTCCGCGCAGTTTTTTATCACTATGATGGTAAACCAAGTGGTCCTGAGCATTGGCGTGGTCCCATTGGAAAGCAGATCAAGGAGTCTTTGTCTGAGCTTCCAGTTGTCGCCTTCCAGCCAGTCAGTTTCCCTGATTTCCCTGTGTTTAATGATGAAGTGGAGAAAGATCTGTCCTGGGATCAGAAATACCTGTATAGGATTTGTAAAGGAGTTATCACAGGTGTTGTTGAAGATGACTTGGCTGCTATTGAGCCAGGTCCTCCCTGTGTGTCAAGGTGGAACACCTTATGGAGTAGAATCCTCAGGCTGTATGTAGCAACATCAAGACCCAGCCATGAGTTGAAAAGAATTGTCATTACAATAATAAAGTTCAGTGCTCCAATGTGGTTTTACATCAAGATACACCCTTATGTAACACACGGCTCAAGGAACGTATTCCAGTCCCTGCTATATATGAAACACCTGAATAGTGAGGAGGAGACGATAGTGAAGAAGGCTGTCCAGAGAAATGCATACTTCGCCCACACAGATCAACTTCTTCTTGGTATGTGTGCAGATGAGGACATGACTGTTAGAGAAAAAGCTGTCTCAATGATAAGAAAAATTAGAGAGGAGAATCAGCAAAAGGAAGAATGCACTGGCAGATCTGAAGAGGAGGAGGAAGATTCTGATGCTGCTGTTGACGAGAATTTGTTAAACTATACTGATGAGGAGGGTAAAGATGGAGATGGGAATGAGGATGTGCCTCCTGTAGTCAACATGAGAAAGGTGGTGACTCCGAAACTAAAGTGGCAAGCAAAAAACTATCATTCCATGATTAACTGGAGGAATGAACTCAAGACTGAGCCTCCTTACATTGCTTCTCTGTCAAATCTACAGGTTAATGACATTCTTGAGACACCATTAGTGGTGCCCAAGTGGCCAAACAGCACTCAGGCGGTCGAGAGAGGCATAAAAGTGATGACTGAAGCTTGCACTGAAGTGACGGGATACGAATCGAGAGATGGATATATTAGGCAAAGATTATTGTCTAGGAAAATGATGCCAAGGTTCCGCACAAAAAAGAATTTCAATATGAACTTGTAATGATTTTCTATACGGTGTACCTGTAAAATAACATGTGAATTAAATCGATGTCACCCATGTAAAATTTATCATTATCCTGGAAAACATTAAATGACACCTAATTTTTGGTATACACTAAAAGTTGACAAAAAGTCGTTCGCGATGCGGCAGGGTAAGTATGCATGAAATGGCATGAAATTTTGCACAGGTGTTTGTTACAGCCATACAAACGATGCCTGAGAAGTGCAGCCTGCAACTCAAATAAAAGTGTTTTTTCCCTGCCCGCTAACGTTTATATTCAAATTATTCGCTGTCTTGCAAGGAATCCGGCCATTGTAAATTATATTATCCTAACTATAGCCTGAGGTATTATTTATTACTAAACCTAAAAGCCTAGTCTTTCCCCCAAACATTTCTCAGAGAGGTAGGAGCCAATGAGCTGGGAAGAGGGGGGGGAGAGTTGAGTCCATTATTTGAATGGACATTAACCGGCGACTGTATTTTTTTAAATATTAATTGTGTGTGCATACCATCATAAAATTAAGATGTTATTTTTACTACAACGTACGTATTGTGCCGGAAAAAGTGTAGTTTGGGGGTCGGCCCAGTCTCTATTTCAATTAATCCTTTATGTTCTGTTATTTCGTTTACGCGTTTGCGGTTTACGTGGACCTCCACGGGTTCAATTGACCGCGTAAATCGAGACTATACTGTACTGGTAATCATATTTTTAATCCAGCTTCCCAAACGTAAGTTTCAGTCTAAAATATTTAGTGGTAGGACCGTGTGAGTGGTTTACGATGTTCTCCATCACCACTCTTGACACGCTAAACCACAATATTCAAGAGGTAAGAATTTTATACCCGGTATTTAAGACGACCCCTAATTTTGGGCTGATTTTTTTACGGTTTAAATTCCGTCTTATAGGCCGAGATATACGGTAATCTTAATAGAAAGATTTGCAAATTACATGTGTAATGCAATGTGTCTTTTACTTTTATCTTCAGTTAACTTTATTATAATTTTCTGTGGATTTATTTTAATATTTGAGACAATAATTTTGTTGTTACTTTTTACTTTCAGTACTTGAGTCCTTTATGAATGAGATACTTTTTTTTTTACTGTACTTGAGTACATTGAACATTGGATACTTTTACTTCTACTTGAGTAACATTTTGCCAGTGTAATAATACTTTTAGTTAAGTAACAAAGTCTGGTACTTTTTACAATTATGCTGATGGGTGTGATGGGGAGGGAAGCATGATTGGTGTGTCCAAATTGGATTAACAGATCTATCCTGTTTGACATTATTAGGAGTTTTCAGTGGACATGGAATCCCCCAAGAAGCATCCTATATTGTCAGAGCCACCAGGTTGTTAGCTCTGTGAAAAATGATATTGTTCAAAATAAAGCCTTAATTTAGAATTCTGCCCCATGATTAGTATAAATTGAGGATTATTGTGACAAATGTAATTTGTAATTGATGCACTTGTTATTGATTTAATGTAGTCATTTCAACTGAAGTGTGAAATGTTTGGGAGTAAGATCACAAATTATTGGGTGTACGAGTATTACTAGCCTGGGTAATTTCAGATTTATAGACCTTGATTTAGTAAAATTCAGTTAGTATATGAGAAGCAGGGTGTTTTCTAGATAACTATATTTAGCAATGGTGCCATTTTTATAATTGCTTATGTGTTTCTGTGTGACAAATTTTGTTTTGGCTTTTAAACTTCTTATAGGTTCAGAGTTTATTTTGATTTTAGTGTGAGAGTATGTCAGGTTCTTGACTGAAATTAAAAATAATAATTTATTTGAATTTCCTATTTATTTTCAGAGGGAACATCGTGGGAAGATTAAGCCAGGACATAGGAGGAACAAGAAGAGGTGCATTGTGTTTTAGGAATATTGTGTTGCTTAGACTTATAAGCCTGATGGTATTAAACCCATTGTTTTCATCACTGTCACATAGGTTAACTCTACGTCAGTGCAGTACATTTGACAAAAAAATTCTGCCACTTTGATAAAAATAATTTTGAGGAGGGAGCTTTTGAGTTCTCTGAATATGCTGCCTGAATGGATACCTACAGATGAACTGGCTACCACGAGTGCAGAAGTTTCTCTCAGCTGTGTGTGATTCAGTGATTCTGCAGTTTCCTTTTAGTTTTGTGTCAATGTTACAATGCCTTTTAATTAACACGGTATTGGAAAATATGTGTGGAGGAAGAAAGGGCCATCTTTCATGGCCCAAGGCAAACTTTTATATAATGGTGAAAGTAGATAATCCCAAGATCCCAAGAAGGAAATTGAAAGTGCAAATCCTGAAGTGGTCATGCAGAATTACATACAGGGCGTATTGTTAATTTTTTCTAGCCCAGGAAAAAAAAAAAGAGATGTAACAACAGCCTTGTAAGTTCATTGAGCGAGATTTCTAAATCACCCCCAAATTATGGTAGATATATTGATTACTTTCAGTTACCCATGTGATGAATATTTGGAAACCTGAATGAAAAGAACCGAGTCAAGAGTTTTAGCTTTTATGCTTTTGTATGTTGGAATATTTAAGAATATAATTATCTTTTATATCGATAAACTGTGGATGTGTGAAGACAAGAATAATTGTATGGTCACACTGGACTGTTTTGAGTGAAGTTTGAACTTTTTTATCATAGTGGTGTGTACACACAAATACAGGTATGTAATGTGAATTAAATGGAGGCCAAGATGGAGGATCGACACACACACACACACGCGCATATATATATATATATATATATATATATATATATATATATACACATACATACATACATACATTGGGGTATGCTATAACGAATCTAATTGGTTCCAGAACCTCGTTCGTTATAGGATTAATCCATTCCAGGCCCCCAAATACAACCACTTAACACTGAAAAAATTCTGTGGAAAATGTAAAAAATACGGTACTTTATCTTACCTTAGTGTTGTTCAGCATGCAGGACAGGAGACAGAGGGGGAGGAGGGAGGAGAGAATTATGGAGAAGAGGTGGAAGGAGAGGAGTCATCCTTCCTAGCCCTCTTTGGTGACTGTCTCACAGGCACTTTGTCTGTAGGTTCTTTTGTTACCTTTGTAAGGAAGGAATCCAGGGTTGACGGCTTCAACCTTGATTTCTGGACCTTCCAAAAGTAGTTCATAACATTGTCATTAAACACACTGATGGCCTTTTGCACAGAACCAACATAAGGATGATAATCATCAGCAAGTTTGGACAGTTTGCTCCAGCAAAAGAACGCATCCTTGAGATCTTTGGCTGGAATGATGCGGCTTTCCTCCTTGTCCTCCTCCTCCCCTGACTCCTCAGAAGTTAAGCTCCGCTTCAGTGTCTCATTTTCCTCTTTGTGAAGCTCAAGCAGCTCCTCAGTGGACAGTTCCTTACTGTGCTCTTCCACCAACTCCTCGACATCATCATCGTCACTTCCAGGCCCATGGAAATGCCCAGAGACACAATTTCATGAACAACAGCCTCTTCTTCTAACTCTTCAAAACCTTCAAAGTCTCTTTGAAGGACACACTCAGGCCACAATGGCCTCCAAGCTGCACAAAGACACCTCACAGTAACCTCTTTCCAGGCTGAGGTAATTAAAAAAAAACTGTCTGCTACATTGAAGTGACTCTTCCAAAATTCCTTCAAGCTAACATCACTGGAAGAAGTGGATGCAAAATATTTTCTAAACAGTGCCTTTGTGTACAGCTTCTTAAAGTTAGAAATTACCTGTTGATCCATGGGCTGGATGAGAGGTGTTGTGTTGGGTGGCAAGAAATGCACAGTGATGAAGTTGAACTCCTCTGGCAATTCAACCATCAAATTAGGAGGGTGGGCTGGTGCATTGTCCATCACCAACAAAGCTTTCAGTGGAAGATTATTCTCCCTGAGGTATTCCCGAACACTGGGTCCAAACACCTCAATCACCCACTCAGAGAATAAACTCCTGGTCACCCAAGCCTTTGGGTTTGACCGCCACATAACACCAAGGCGGGTTTTCCTAATGTTTTTGAAAGCTCTGGGGTTTTCTGCATGGTATACAAGGAGTGGCTTTATTTTGCAGTCACCAGAAGCATTAGCGCAAAGAAGGAGGGTAAGCCTGTCTTTCATTGGCTTATGGCCAGGGACAGAAGTTTCCTCCTTGGTAATGTATGTACGGCGAGGCATTTTTTCCAAAAAAGTCCAGTTTCATCACAGTTGAATACTTGCTGAGAAACAAAGCCTCCTTCTTTAATAATATTCAAAAAATGTCATGGTGTTCCTTAGCTGCTTCCTTATCGGCACTAGCAGCATCACCATGTCTCACAACACTATGTATTTTATTTCTCCTTCTGAAACCAGTAAACCACCCCTTGGTACCCCTAAACACTGGCACATCACTATCACTTGCACTGGGAGTCTTGGCTTTAAGGTCCTCAAACAATTGTCTGGCCTTCTCACAAATTATAGCTTCACTAATGCTATCACCTGCCATTTCTTTCTCCTTTATCCACACTAAGAGTAAATTTTCCATCTCCTCAATCACATTACACCTTGCTTTGCTAAGTCTAGAGATTCCCTTAGCCACTTGCACTGTTTTCAACTCCTCTTTATTCTTTAAAATCGTACATATACTTTAGTCGATTTAGCCATCCCATACTCATCACTAAGTTTCGCAATGCTTGTTCCATCCTCACGTTTCTTTATGATTTCTTTCTTAGTTTCAAGAGTTATGAGCTTTCTCACTCGCTTTGGACGATTCATTGTCACAATTGTACACTTGTATAACAAAATATTTATACAAATAACTCTATTTCCACATCAAAAGACGAAATTTCAACAATAACATTGGTGCACTGGCTACACAATGAGACAAAGATGGCGCCTGACGCTCTTGTTGTGGGTCGCGGTACAACAATATTCATGCGCCAGGCGAAATAGTCCGGTATTCATCCGCGTTCGTTGTAGGAGTTGCGTTCGTTATAGCATTCTCAATTTTATAGGTAAAACCGTTCGTTATAGGAATATTCGTAGTAGGATCCGTTCGTTATAGCATACCCCACTGTATATATATATATATATATATATATATATATATATATATATATATATATATATATATATATATATATATATATATATATATATATATATATATATATATATATATATATATATATATATATATATATATATATATATATATATATATATATATATATATATATATATATATATATATATATATATATATATATATATATATATATATATATATATATATATATATATATATATAATTTTTTTTTTTTTTTTTTTTTTGGTGTGTGTGTAGTATGTTTTGATTGATCAAATGGTAATTTATGTTATTGCACAAATATAAAAAACTCTTGATGATTGAGGATTCCATACAATGTCAAAATTCTTTTTCTAAAACCTCTCTTTAGACACAAAAGTATCAGGATTGCTAATGACTGTCTTGGATCTAGCTAGTTGTTTGCTTGGTTAACTTAGTTTATCTTCACTGTGGATTTCTCTGATATATGTCTAAAAAAATTGCACATTCCTGTGGTTGTCCTAGTTTTTGCTGTTCCTGTGGTTGTCCTGGTTTTCTATTGTATAATAATCAGTTTTGTTCACATGGTGGATAACTAGCTTGTTCACAGCAGTGAGATGGACTTGCTTTGTCCTTAACATAGAATATACCTATTTCACAGTTAGAGTAATCTAGTTAGTCATCATCCATATTTTCATAGTGAGATTGATCTGGTTTGTTCACTATAGATGATCTGACTTCCACACAAATAACCAGGCTTTTTCATTATAGAAGATCTGTCTTGTCCACATAAATAATCTGGCTTATCCACATGTTTAACAGATTTTCATTATAGATGACTTAGCTCGTCCACATGAATAACATGGCTAGTTCAGTGTACATGAGCTAGCTTTGTCCTTTTTGTGGAGAGTGTAATTTACTTTATATGGATGACCAGCTTTATCCACATTGTTGGTAACTTGGTTTCTCTATTGTGTGAATGACTTTGCTCAATGTGGATAGCCAAGTTCATGTATGTTGTGTGTGACCAGGTTTATTTACAGTGTGGATAACTTGGTTTGTTTTCTATGTGGATAACCATGTTTATCTTCAGTGTGGATAACTTATTGTTCATTGAAAAGCCTGATGTGTCCACATGGTAGATAACTTGCTTGTTCATCGTGTGGATGACCATTTTAAAATAAAAACGTTTATATTATACATATTGTGAACTGTAAAGTATTGATTAAAATGATGCTGAGCTTTTAAGGAAAAGGATTTTGTTCATCAATCCTCTGGATTAATCTTCAGGCAGCTGATCTGTCATAATTCAGGATATCATTCAGGGGGTAAATGTGGGAGTGTCACTATTCATGGTTTGAATGAACAGACATTAAAATAGATATTTCGGTGTTCCCACTTTTTATTTAATTTGATATAGTGAACACATGGTACCTTGAAAATTTATATTTTCTGGTTATGATTAACTTTAAAGAAGCTGTACTATTTGCAGATTGTATAGTAACTGAGATAAAATAGATGATCTTGGAAGATAAAATAACCTCAGCTGGTATTGGGTTGTCAGTGTATTGACTTTATTGTCATGCTAATGCGAGACACAGGTTTGATTGATTAATAATTTGGTGGCCTGAATATATGCATCAGTGCTTCAAGAAATTTTCTTAGAGAGTCTCAGAAGTTTTTGCTACTTGAATGATTAAGCTAATGTCTTCTGGATGTTGTCACATTGCATTGCATTTGGTTCAATACCGTAATTGATTCAAATACTTTCAGTTAGTGGGCACTTGGGAAAATTTAGGAGCTCACAATTGATGATTTGGTAATATATATTGCAATCACAGACTCCATTATTGATGGTGAGGCTGGCCTAGAAGCTCTCTCTGACTGACTTCAATTAAAGGAGCTAACAGTGTTTTTTATGTTCATGATCATATCACTGTTCAGTAATAGTAAATTTGTTTGCATCAGACACATAAGATTTTTCATTGGTACATTATCTGTCAAAAGATGGCCAGTTGAAGCATGTCACTAATGATCCAGGAAATTGTAGGTTGTAATTGTTTATGGGGAAGGGTTTTCTTGACACAGCTATGAATAATTTACACCTTTAATACAGAACTTAAAAAGAATAATGAAAAATATGAGAAGTGGATATAGACAAGAAAATCCAGCCACAATGCTCACCGCTTTTCCTATTTGACTAGTTTTTTAAATACATTGCATTGAGTGATTACTTAACCAGTGGCTATATAATGTGTACTACTTCTCTTTTTAGGGGTTTTATTATTCTAAATGTAAAGGCAAGACAGTAATCATAAATTTTTCAGTGATGCCTCCATAACCCATAACTTCTCTTTCATTCAGTGGCTGCATATCAGATTTGTCAAAAGTTGCAGTAGTTGCTGGCATCTCAAACGTCAAGAAATCTCTGATCTTTTCTTAATAATCTTGTATAATTGTACAAATATCATGCTGTTTGAAGAACAAAAATCATTGAAATTAGGCAAACATAGTTTAATACTGTATTGTACAAGGGCTTTAATTTTATCACATTTTGTGCTCATAATAAGTGATAATCATGTTGGGAGGTGAACAGCTTTGTATTGTTCAGTGTGGCCAATATACTTTGCTGCTCTTTAAAGAGGCAATTGTGTGCGTAAGTGTATTTGTATAAATGAGTTTTATGTAATTTTTTTAAATATATTTTTGGTTTTGTTTTTCAGTATGCAAAAATTACTATCATGTACAGTGCAGACGTTTGTGTGTGTGTATGTGTGAGTGTACGTAAATGTGTGAGTGCGTGTGCCTCTCATTTTGTTTTGTATTTGAAGGGTTAACTTCTGCACCCCTCTATAACCTTTGTAAATATAAGTACATGCAGGGCAACTCTAAAACAGATAATACATTGAAGATTTATGTAATTAATTCTTTATTGGTGTGTGTTCAGTCATGGTTTTAAAAGGGTCACAAGTTTGCTGAGTTTGTCCCCGTTAGAACTATGTTCTTCCAAATCGAATATAAGTTGTACATTATTCAATTGTCTTTATCTACCCATTGGCCTGACAGGATCTAAACTAATCAGTTAAGAATTTGGCAGATGGTCAAGACAATGGGTGAATATTGAAAAGAAGGATGTTTTACAATTACTGATGACTTGGTCAGTAATGTGAGGGGCACTTGTTAGGCCATGTCTTTTAATGAGCCTAGACTGTTTATTATGGAAATATGAAAAATAAGCCGTGGCCATATTCTCTTGCTTAGGCTTGTGATAAACTATCTTGATAGTTACCATATGGTTGCAAAAATTGACCAATTTACAGTATCTTACTATTGTATGTGGTTTAATGGCCCAATTGTATTTTTCTGTCATCATGCCAGATCCTGTGCCTCCAGAAAAATTGAAAATTTGAGTGCCTTTAATCCTGTAAAGGCTTCATATAATCAGTTAGACAGTGATTAAATGGGAAAAGCAAGGGATTTGTTTGAAAGTGTCAGATAGTGGTATCAGTGGTTAAATGAGACTTGAGCTTTGAGTACTCTTTGTCTCTTAATTTTTTACAAATCTTGAAATGTCTTTAAGAAAGATTATATAATTTTACATATTCACTATATGTGATAAGGGTGTCTGCATTATAGAATTACTGTAGTTTGATGGCAGGTAATGATATTTTTGTTACTGTCATTAATATTTATTGTAAGTATATTCAAGGACACCAAATTTATTTTGGATTGATTGTGGCATGAATGATTTGCCAGATGCTTCTAGACTGGAAAACATTTTTATTTATTTATTTTTTAATGCTCACAACTACGACTACCAATACTTAAACATGCATATATGAAAAGAAGATATTGCATTCACCTGTACAGTGACTGTACTTATTCTTTCTTATTCTTTTTCATGACATATAAAAAGAAACCACAACAGGTTCTACCAACATCAACTTATGAATTACTCCTCATGGGCACAGATGTTGTCATTAACTCATGGGCACAGATGTTGTCATTAACAAGTAAAGTCCCATTTGACAAGCTGGCCATTCAAATCTTTAATTTCCAGGCCAGTATTATGGTCCTCAGTATTTTCTAATTTGGTACAGTATACTAAAACAAGGAGATTACTATCACTTGGTGAAGGTGAGACAAAAACATCTGCAGTAATACAAATTACACTGTGTATGGTGAAAGCAAAAGTAGTGACTAAAGAGTTACTGATGCACTATCAAAAGAAGCTTTGTTGTGATTGACAACTTGGATTATTATAACATACAATAAGAAGAGAAATCCTTGGATTTTATGAGAGTTTGATTTATTGCCTGATGAAGTAAAGGAGCTGTCTTGCTTCTGCTGTCTTGATTGATAAATAATGGCCAAATAGATATCAAAGGTGATGCATTTGTGGGGGGCTTAATCCTACCATTTTCAAACCCCCACAGAAAATGTGGGCTCGGCTTAGTTTACAATTCTTTAATGAACAGGTCAAAGTTGGTGCTGTTGATTTTATTTATAAATTTGGTAATGAATGATTAGCCTGGCAGAGAATTTATCAAATGAATAGTTATGTGCTGGTTACATTTAGTTTATTATTCAACATTGTCAGTTATTACTTATTTAATTAGCTTTTGACTAGAAAGTGATTCCAGCAACTTTTACATCAATCTTTAATGAAAAAATTATGTGCATTGTGGTTGCTACAGTACATTGAAGAAATTATATACAGTGGTCCCTTGGTTAACGAACACAATTCGTTCCAGAAGGTCTTTCGTTAACCAAAACCATTGTTTCAATGGGATTTTTGGTAATTGGTTCCAGCTTACCGAAAATTACATACAAACTAAAAATAAACGCAGTAAAGTACACTTACTTTGAGGTGTGCATGTAGAAGGTTCCTGGTTGATGATGATGATGATGGGAATTAGAAGTGGGGGTGGACGAGAAGGGAGAAGAAAAGGCATTGGGGTGGAAGAGAAATCGCCCCATGCTTTATACCGCCATTTCACCCATAAAATTTTAAGTTCACTTGGTGTATTCAAGATTATTTTCTTTAAATCAACACTGCACTGCACTATATATTGTCAATATGTAAAATAAATTTCAGAATGACCAATAATTGTACTGTAAAAATGTAAAAATAGTTTATGTTCAAGAGAGTCTCAAGCAAGATGCTTCCTCCACTGAGCAGAGACTCAAACTGACTCCATTCTGGGTGAGTCAAGTGGCTGTTTGGCGCGCTAAAAACTAGTTCCCTGTATGTACTTCAATTATGTTCAATAATTGTTAAAATGACTAAAAATTTTAATAAAAGCTTGGAAAATTATTGAATAGTACAACTTCTTGATATTTACTCAAATGGTAACGAATTTAAGCCCTAAAACCGATTACTGTGTTGGCGGACTAATACTACAGCTGGTGAGCAGGCAAAAGCCGGCAAAAATATGTTGACACGATTTCGTTAACTGAATTTTTTTCGTTAAATATTCTTATGGAAGGTAATTCGTTAACAAGGTCCCCCAGTCATCAAAACATTACCGAGTTCTTTGGCCACCACAGCCGGCCCAAGTCAGTGATAGTGAGGATATGGACTTTGAGGGGTTTGACAAAGAGGCCCTGCAAGCCTCTGTGGTGGATAGTGATACAAGTGATACAGGTGAGGGCCAATAATCTGCCCTCTGCCTTAGAACCAACCCCCCCCATCCCCGTGTGCCCAGCCATCTTTTCTACTAACGCAAGTGTTAAAAACCTAATATTATTGATATTCCTCTTGAATATTAATTGTGTGTGCATACCATCATAAAATTAAGATGTTATTTTTCCTACAACGTACGTATTGTGTCAGATAAAGTGTAGTTTGGGGGTTGCCCAGTCTCTATTTCAATTAATCCCATATGTTCTGTCATTTCGTTTACGCGTTTCTCATTTTACGAGGACCTCCACGGGTTCAATTGATTGCGTAAATGAAGACTGTTGTGTGTGTGTGTGTATATATATATATATATATATATATATATATATATATATATATATATATATATATATATATATATATATATATATATATATATATATATATATATATACATATATATCATATTTCTATCATTAGAGCCGAGAAAACAAACAAAAAAGTTTTTATAAAATTACAGGTGATATACAATAAAAATGTAACATTATTCCCAAATTTACCTTCCGCAAAAAAAAAACCATAATTTAAAACCAATATAAATGAAGAGAGACCTAAGTAGAAAAACTAAATGTACTGTAGTAACCACAATGCATTTGAGGAATATACAGGTCTTTTATCTTAATATTACTGAAAAAAAGATTATTGGTCTCATTTAACATAAGAATAAACAATTGAAAATTCAAATGTAAAGACCACATGTCGCTAGTCATCCTCCATTTAATTAGGTACTTTATACATATAATGTTAATGACAGGTACTCTGTGTCTTGCTCCTGAGTGTGTGTAATCCTTTTGAGATGGAGGTATTTGTTGTCTCATCGTGATCTTATTGATAAAGCAGGCAATGCAATACATCATGACACCAGCATTTTTTTCCCACCAGTCAAAAGGTTTTATTGGCTAGCATTATTTACCAGGACCTATCCCAAATCAATGTTCTCAAAATTATAGTAGTAGATTTGGAATATCATGATGATCCTTTGTGTAAAATTCTTTGTGTTCCGGCTAAGTTTAGTTTACATAATTACTTCCCCGTAACCACTCGGCATCATTTCAATGCTGGATTAACATTGAAACAACATTGTATGATTGTTGGCAGGTATTTGGTGTTCTTTCCCTTAGTTAATCTTTGTAAGTTCATGTGCTTCCTGTATTAATTCCTGATGATAGTTGGTGGGAGAAAGTGATGAAATGATCTAGGCTTTTATTTGTGTGTGACAAACATTATTTATCCAAGAAAAAAATACTGTACATTGATATAAAGAAACTAGGTGCTTTTTTGTCAATTTGTATACATCAGATAATGTATTACAGTATATTCAATTAATTTTTTGTTCATTAGACTTGTTGAGGACAATCAAGACTTTGGCTCCCTTTGATGTACAGTCGGCCACAAGAATAAGTACAGTATACACCTACGGTTCGTGTTTGAGACAAAATTACAAAATGACCTGTAATTTATGTTTTATTCCTACATATATGCTATAAATACATTTGTTGTGAATGTTTTACTAGTGTCTTGTGTTTATATTACAAGTAATATATTGTATCCAATGGTAGTAAACTTGTTGCCGAATGGGATTGCAGTTATCGTACAGCTCCCTCCTCCCCCACTTTTTCTTTTAACCTACTTTTTTTTACTGATGTTTGGATTAGTAAAGGAAGGAAGAGGAGTAAATAGAAGAATAAAGAAGGAGAAACAGGAAATAGTTAGAGATAACAGGTGGGGGAGCTGAGTTTCATCATGCATGTGGATGCACAGTTTTAACGTTACCAGACCATTTTCGGACCTTACAGCTAGTGTGTATACTTATTCCTGTGGTCGACTAACTGTACATGACCAATGAATAGCTGGAAAATTACTTCTTTCACTAATCTTTTGTATAAATTTAAGTACAGTATACCATTACTTGCTTGATTATGTTAAAAGCTTTAATAACCATTGAAGGTTTATAGGTTACACTGAGTTAAGAAATTTTCCTCAGCTGAGTGAGTGATTAATTGTGTTAGGCGCTCACACACACACACACACAACTCATTAAATGTTGTATGATATTTTAACATTATTGTCAGTTGCATTTACCCATATGTTGGAGTCATTCAAGATGAACATTTTGTGCAATATTTTATCTTGTGATCACAAACTATAAGAATTATTTTGAAAATTTTTAGTGCTGTTGGTAGAGGATATTGATGAGAATTGAGGGATTATAGAATATGCATATGGAAAATGATACTCGGTTTTTATCCAAACTTTATTTTATAAAAAAAAATGTTGTGCCCCTTCCAACCCCATCAACTTTACTTGATCACCTTCACAAAAAATGGTCAGCACTTCATGAGCACTAAGCTTAAGTTTGTAGTACAGGGGTATTTATAATACTCACGATTTTTCAAATGTAATAAAAATCTATTCCAATAATTTAGAGAAATAACACTTGAATATGAAAGACCCAAAAGTTTTCAGTGAATATAGTACCTTTCATCAACCTTTACCTTCACATTATGGGATGTGAGTGTTTATTGATACACAATATGGAAATTAATCCAGAAACAGTAGTTGAAGATGTAAAGATTAGCTTTCATAACTGAAGTTGAAGTACATTCTAGTATCTTAAATGCTCAAGTTTGTCACAGAAGAATATGCTAAGACACACCTTTGAAAGATGCCTATATAATTATTGTTACTTGTTCATTAACAATAAACTGTATACTTTATAACTGGCAGATTTGTTATTATTTTTTTTATTTTCTTCTCAGAAAGTGGGTCTTGGTATTTTGAAGCAGGTGTCCAGTACAGTATCCTTGAGCAGTATAGTACAGAAATCATGATATTTTCATCACTGTTTCAAAATCATTAATCTAAACTAATCATACTCCAAGAATGAAGGAGGTGGGGTTGGGAGGAAATGAACATTACAGTACAGTATATATTAATGTGACCAATGTTGGACCATGTAAGAGGAATATTTCAGCAAAAAGGGGTTGAGGGTTAGTTTTAGCAGTTGTTTAATAAGGACTAAAATTGAATGCTAATGATATTGACTTAATAACACTGGGTAGGATTTTTTTTAACTGAATCTGAGGGAAGACTGATACTGTATAATACAGTATATGGATATACTGTAGTAAGGTATGACTACAGCCTCTTGATGGGTCTAAAGACCCTAATATTGTGATTTTTTGAGGCAGCAGTAACTATGTAAATGGTCTCAATGAAATAAAAAAAATATAAATAATTTTAATATATGTTTAATAGATTGTCCTGTTGTTTTCTGGGTTGACTAGCCATAGTTGTGTAATGAAAATAATGAATAGCATTAGTTTATATTTGCTTGTTGTTTAAAAGCGGTGTACGAGCATTCCATGCAGCAATATATGTGAAGTTTAATGGCGAAAGACAATTGTATCGGCCTTTTACTCAAGAAATTGCAAATTACTATTCATGGTATTTTTTATCTCCTCGATTTTAATTTTGTATGTACATTTCCAAATTTTGGGACAACATTCTTTATATCTGTGTAATGTAATTGGAACAGAAAGGATGTCTAGATCAGGCGACTGATAGACCTACCCTTTGATACAGAGTAAAGAAGTGTGTTGCACAAGATAATGATGTGAATACAGTATAGTACAGTACAGTACAGTACCTTACAAATATTATACTGTACAGTACTGTACTGCATAAAAAAAATTTAACATTTCAAGTTCAGTATGGATCGGGTGTCAGTAAAGAGTCTGGCACCCAGAGTTTTAATCACCCTCCTTCCCTCTTCAACGAAGAACCCACAGGCATGAGTCGTTCCTTCAAGCAGTAGTTTTAATCCCCCGAACCTCTTCCTCTCTGTGCGAGACCATCGAGGATTGGGTTGATAAGCCTGTCCACCTTCGCTGATGCATGATGGGTCATCTTACTCGTGTGGTTGGTATGCTGGAGGTGACAAACACTGGTGCCAAATTCAAGACTGCACAGACGATCATCTATATGGGAGTAAAAAATAGGCATTATATATTCCAGACAAAAACTCGCTTACAAAACTGCTAAAATGTTGAATTATTTATTTTGAATGTGTTTACTTTAATAATACAGCTCCTCCCTGACTTACGACCTACTAAACTTACATGTATCAATTTTCTGGTAACACTTTCATGCAGAGAGCTACCAGAATTTCATAATGACCAGTAATTTAAGTTTTATTCCTGGAGTATTTTGTAAATACAGTATATGTTTTGTGTGTACAGTATAGGATGTATTTAAATACTGTACTGTCCAACAGACATACCAACCTATGATGATGCATTGGAGAAGATATCAAAGCATTCCATCCAGTGTTTCAAATTGTAAAGACAGAAAAAGTACTGATAATTTTTTGGGGGACTTTGGCATGTAAAGGAAACATTTCAATACTGTACATGCTTGTACTACAATGTAGATACACATACAGTACTGTACTTGAGTGGGTATTGACACTAGTCTCTTACAACTGACATTGAAAGCATAATGGTAAGACTACAGTACAGTAATATATTTAGTCATTTAAAGTTGCATGTGTACAGTATGTGCCATTAATGGATTATTATTGTCTCTTAATAAGGGTTCTTCTCAAAAAAGAATTCGTCTTTAAGCAGAAGGAACTAATTCATCTATTCAAAGAAATATTCTTTAAGGTTCATAGACATACTGCGTAATAATGAAAAGAGACTGCAATATTTCAATAAACACCTACTGTACAGTATTTACACTGAAAAATATTTTTGCTTTCCTTGAATAGGCAATTGTGCTTGTTTTTCAACTAACAATGATTAACTTTTTTTTTTTGCAAACATTTAACCAAGTGTTCATAATCATTGATCTTTGCAAGAGTAGTATTATTATTTTATTATTATTATTATTATTATTATTATTAATTTTGTTATTGCTGTATAGTATTATAATACAGGGTACAGTGAAACCTCGCTTTACGCGGTCAATTGAACCCACGGAGGCCCGCGTAAAGTGAACAACAGAACATATGGGATTAATTGAAATAGAGACTGGGCCGACCCCCCAAACTCCACTTTTTCAGACATAATACTTACGTTGTAGTAAAAATAACTTCTTAATTTTATGATGGTATGCACACACAATTAATAGTTCAAAGAAATATCAATAATATTAGGGTTTTTAACACTTACATAAGTAGAAAAGATGGCTGGGCACATGGGGATGGGGGGTTGGTTCCGAGGCAGAGGGCAGATTATTGGCCCTCACCTGTATCACTTGTATCAATTGTATCACTATCCACCACAGAGGCTTGCAGGGCCTCTTTGTCAAACCCCTCAAAGTCCATATAAGTCCATATCCTCACTATCACTGACTTGGGCCAGCTGTGGTGGGTGGCGGGTGAAGAACTCGGTCATGTTTTGATGACTGGGCGACCTTGTGCGCACCCTGCCCGCGCCGCTCTCCGCGTAAAAGAGTACATGCACCTCGTAAAGTGAGCATTCCAGGTCTGGCAGGGTACCGCGTAAACATGGAAACGCGTAAAAAAAAGCGTAAAGCAGGGTAATACTGTACTGTATTATCACCTTAATCATTATCATAACTAATATCATCCTTATCAAAACTGCAAAACTGTTGTATAGTACAGTATTAATATTATTACTAGTATCATCATTAACCAATGGGCAGATAATGGGGTGGGAGATGAGGGGGAGCAACCAAGATTTCTCAGGTCATCTTCCCTATTGTATTAGTCCTAGGTTATTCAATAAATTTTGGTTAGTAGATAGGTAGGTAAATAGACACACACATAAAAAGACAGGTAGAGCAATTTCATTCATAAATATATACCCAAGACCAAACCCACTGGCTCCAAGAATACAAGGAGACCATTACACATGACATATGAGGCAATTTTTAAAATGAAGAAATCTCAGAAATTCAAGAGATGGGTCAGGACAAATAATGAGCAGGAGAAAGGGATGTGTACCAGGTCCAGGAACCAAGCAAAGCCAGAGTATAGAAGGGCTGAAAAAGAGATTAAGAGGCAAATTGCAAGGGAGGTCAAGTCATACCCAAAGACTTTCTATCGTTACGCAAAGTCAAAGTTAAAGACAGGTGGGCGTATCAGATCTGAGTCTTGAAGGCGATGGTTAAGCAGTCAGATTAATGCAAAGCAGACACAATAAACAAATTCTTTTCCTCTGTGGTCACAAGATCATAACTAGTAAAGTGAACCATTTGATACCATAAATATACAGTTAACCCTCACTTTACACGGTTAATGTAACCCGGAGGGTACCGCGGAAAGCGAGAAACGCGTAAAGTGAATAACATAACATATGGGATTAATTGAAATGGAGTCCAGGCCGATCCCCAAACTCCACTTTTTGACGACACATAACTATGTTGTAGTAAAAATAACATCTTAATTTTATGATGGTACATGCACACAATTAATACTTAAGAGAAATAGAGAAATACAGTCGCCAAGTTAATGTCCATTCAAATAATGGACACGACTCCCTCCCCCTCTCACACTACACTGCTGGCTCTTCCCTCTGAGAAATTTTGGGGGGAAAACCAGGTATAGTAATAAATAATACCTCAAACTAAAGTTAGGATAATATAATTGACATTGCTGGATTCCTTGTAAGACCAGGAATATTTTGAATATAAATGTCATATATTTTTCACAAAAGATAACATATTTACTCAGATTAAACATTACATCTAAAATTTGTATGTCTAATGCAAAATCTATGATGTTTATATTCAAAATGATCATCAAATTGTAAGAATTCCAGCAATGTAAATTATATTCTGGCCGGGTAATTTGTATGAATTTTATGAGCTAAAACAAATATCTTCAGTTAATAAAAAAAAAAATTCTTCACGACACTATCTGTCAATCAAAGTATACTGCCAGACTGGGGTCACTAAATCTAAGGGGATAACTTAACTCTAATCTTAATTTCTAAGGGTCGCTGCCACCAGACCCCCTCTGGACAGCATGTAGCTCGTTAGGTAGCGGGCAGAGTGAACTAGGCATTGGGTTAGGTTTTCCATTGATCAGATCGATAAGGGTAAAGAAGGGTGAAACCATAACATGTCTTCATTGATTTATTTCTTATAAAACACACTGGTAAAAAAAACACGTACAACCACACTGTGGACCATAATTCCAAGGCCTGTCCCAGGGTATAACACTGGCGCCTCTAACAATTGTTGTTGTGGTCGGTTACACTCCGACCCGAGGTGGGTTTGGGGTCCTCGGCCCACGAGGTAGAGTAGAGCCGATTAATCATGACGAATCAGCGCCATCACTCCTATATTGACTATTGCTGGGTATCCACCGGCTCCGAGCGACCGGTGGGTTTCAATTAAGCCCACCCTTGATCTGGAGATAAACGGGAATCAGCGTCAGGGAACCGAAACATGACAACACCAACAAACTCTCTTGTCCAGACGACAGACGCATTTACGTTATATTACTTCTACACTGGGTGAATGACAATTCAACTGTTAAATCATGAACACTGGTGAACACTGATAATCACTACAATTGACTGAATTAACTGAATGGCTAGGAAACACAGAACATACCTGGAGATAAACGGGAATCAGCGTCAGGGAACGCTGATTCCTCACCAGCTCGAGTTTATATACCCCTGAGTTGCCAGTGATCGCCACTCACACAATGACCATAATTACAAACAAACTAACTGTTACTCATTCAAAGACGACCCTCAGTTGACAAAGGTCTGGCGAATTACTTGGGTTGATTTACACAGACTAATTCAAGATTGAGCTTCCCAGGAGAAAGTGGAATAAACAACGCATTGATAACTGTCTTCACAAAGGCGGGGCTTACTGAGGGATCGCGAGGATAAACACGCACCAGAGATTCTACAAGCGCGGTGGATTTGAATATTATGTAGCGTAATATGAATTAAAACGGGTTTTTAGGAATGACAATGAGCTGCGCAGTACAAAAGTACCCCACCTTGCCTCCCCCCTCTTCCAACTGCGAGGTCAGTCCCAACCCTCCCCCCCCACCCCCCACCAATCCTCCCTTCAAGAGATGTTGGGTGAAAAATTTAGATTTTAACATTTTGTATTAAATAATACCTCAGATTAAAGTTAGGATAATATAATTGACATTGCTGGATTCCTTGTAAGACCAGGAATATTTTGAATATAAACGTCATATATTTTGCACAAAAGATAACATACTCAGATTAAACATTTTATCTAAAAATTTTATGTCTAATGCAAAATATATGATGTTTATATTCAAAATGATCATCAAATTGTAAGAATTCCAGCAATGTAAATTATATTCTGGCCGGGTAATTTGTATGAATTTGATGAGCTAAAATAAAAATCTTCAGTTAATAAAAAAAAATATTCTTCACAAGGTAACAGATGGTCGGTCGCCGGTCCCTCCCTCCCTCCCCCCCACCAACGTCCCTACTAGATAAATGTGTGGGAATACCAGACTGTTTACCTTTTTAGTAATAAATAATAAATCAGACTAAAGTTAGGATAATATAATTGACATTGCTGGATTCCTTGTAAGACCAGGAATATTTTGAATATAAATATCATATTTTGCACAAAAGATAACATATTTACTCAAGAGTAAACATTATATCTAAAAATTTGTATGTCTAATGCAAAATCTATGATGTTTATTTTCAAAATGATCATCAAATTGTAAGAATTCCAGGAATGTAAATTATATTCTGGCCGGATAATTTGTATGAATTTTATGAGCTAAATTAAAAAAAATTATACTTCACCGTGTAAAGGGGTACACCCACCGCGGAATGTGAGCATCCTGGGTTCTGGCAGGGCACCGCGTAAACGTGGAAACGCGGAATGTGGGACCGCGTAAAGTGAGGGTTGACTGTATACCCAAGACCAAACCCAGTGCCTCTAGGAATACGAGGGGATCCCTACACATGAACCATACGGCGGTCGACAAAGTTAAGAAGAAACCAAGAAATTCAAGACGTGGGTTAGGTCAAACGATGAGCAGGACAGAAGAATGTATGCAAGAGCCAGAAACCAAGCAAAGGCAGAGTGTAGAAAGGCAGAAAAGGAATTCCAGAGGCTGGTTGCAAGCGAAGTCTAGTCAAACCCATAGGCGTTTTACCGCTATGCAAAGTCGAAAATAAAAACTCGAGTAGGAGTATCAGACCTGAGGCTTGAAGATGGTAGTTATGCAGATTCTGACCAGGATAAACCTGAGGCATTGAACAGCTTCTTTTCCTGGGTGTTCACAAGAGAGGATGCGATTAACCTTCCTGCGTTTGAGGACAGAAGGTTCAACACAGCAATGACCCTCATTGTGTTCACAGAAGAGGGTATTAGAAATAAATTGTCCATGCTAAAGGTCCATAAGAGTCTCGGCCCTGTCATGGTGCATCGCAGAGTGCTAAAAGAGTTGTGCAACGAGCTTGCCGAGCCCCTGAAGATCCTGTTATGTAAATGCCTGTGTAAAGGCCTAATCAGGTTCTTATAGAAGGAAAGCCAAGAACCATGGTTTTCTGAGAGATAAACAACCGTTCGAGATTGACATCTCTTTACTATGAAAATAACACAAAACTCTTGACACCACTCACACAAATATGAAATGACAATTACGGAGTCAAACAATCAAGAGAATCAAACAGTTAAGGGAGTCAAACAATTAGGGAGTCAAACAATTAATGGAACTGGAAGTCAAACAATTACGGGAGTCAAACACTTAAGAGAATCAAACAATGAACAGATATTTCCTACAGCGGCGGCCCTGTGAAAGATTCTGAAAAGCAGTGATCAACTCTCAGGAGGAAGGTCAAGTCAGCTTCTTCACTTGGCGCCGGCGGGCGATATCTTGCTACACAGGAGAGATTCCAGGTGCACGGTTGGTGTGGAGGAAGTGGCAATGACATGGCAGCCCAAAACCTCAGATGAGAACCTGAACGAACAGCGGGGTGCAAGCACAGCTGTGATAACGGCTGGGTAGTGTCTGGTGTGTCACGAGGCAGCAGCGACCTTCTCACCTCCGTCTACCCCCCCCCCCCTAAGTGGGGGCCTCAAACGAGCGGCGGGCAACCATCCTGCTCGTTACAGCCCTGGCACAGCTCCCCCAACAAAAATCTACTGTAAGGTAGATTAAAACTTAAGATTAGTACACAAAACATAATCATCCTACAACAAATGTTTAAACATACAGAGAAAAATAAAGAATGGTCACATTAAAAAGAATAAGTAGTAACTTGATGTCCAAATATCGTAAGGTCGTATCAAGGAACTGCACGTGAGATCCAACTCGGTCCAGGTTTAAGTTTGGGCTTATTTCCAGTCGTAGAGGAATCTTCTATCCCGTCAGGTGTTATCGGTAACTGGCAACCGAGGTCTTCTGAGTCTGGTGCCTGTTCTTCACAGAAACTCTTGCAGGGTAGTGCCTAGACTGACTCCAGCATGGGAACGTCGTCAAGGCCACGAGCAATGTGGGCCCTGTAATTATATTTCCATAACAAATTTGCTTGATATAATTTAGGCTTCTTAGAGGAAGGGGGTGAGAACGGTCCAACAAAATCTATGGCTACCCGAGAAAATGGTTCTATAATGATGGGTAAGGGTTCAAGTGGAACAGGACGGACTCTACCCTTGGTGGACATACGGGGGGGCACTGATCACAACTCCTACAAAAGGCTCTAATATCCTCTCCCATACCTGGCCAGTAAAACTGATCAGCAACCTTCATATAAGTCTTTCTACGCAAACAGTGTCCTGCTAGAGGGCTCTGGTGAGGTACAGTGACAATGTTGCTATGGCAATCAGCAGGGACAACAAGTAAAAACTGACCTGCTTTGGCTGGTTGCTTGGATGACACACAAGTCCTATGTAACAGACCATTAATACAAACAAACTTGTAAACAGACCCATCTCTAGCCTGATCCTCCTCCCCGGAGGTCACCTTCCCCATTACTCGTGTCAAAGGTACACGAGGCTTGAAGCTTGGCGAACTCCTTGGGTGTCACAGTCAGTGGCAACAATTTCGGTAGAATCGGGGGATGCAGTCATTTCACCTTCGCCGACCGTGTCTCCACAGCTTGGACCTTTGCTGGAGGCGAGGTGGCGTCGGCAGGTAGCGACGAGAGTTTTAGAGGTTCCTGGTCATTAGGGTCACGAACTCCGGGAACATTACCAATGAGAACACTACCGAATTTAATGGGCGCTCTTACCACTTTAGACCAACCAATGAAATAGGGGCAACGCAGGTAGCACCTAGCAACAGGGAACTGGTCAACATGGCCTAAATAATCGGCGACACTAACCTTCGAGCAGCTGGAGACGTCAGCGTCAGGCAGGGCTTCCTCAGAGACAATAATGCACGAGCAACCAGTGTCCCTGATGATAGTAGATGTCCAAGGCCCATTTATTGTTACACTGACACAATAACGGGGACAGCTCCTGTCTTCCAAACAGAATCCGACCTTGTAGCTGGGCTGATGAATGTCAGTAGATCTGAAGGCGCAGGGATTCCTGGGACAGCGAAAACGAATGTGCCCTTCTCCGCAGTTATGGCACCGCACGGTCGGTGAACTACTCTTCTCTACTCCTGTGAATGGTTCCTTGGAGGACGTAGGCTTTGTGTTCTTCACTGCAGGAGGGGAAGACTTGGGGTAGGCGTTGCGAGAGGACGCCCAGTTGTCAAGCAAGTTCTACAGCTTCTCCAAGTGTCGCTGGCTGATGAATATTCTCAAGTCTGGTGGTAAAGAAGACAAAAACTGATACTATATCATGAAGTTAGTGAGAGACTCAAAGGTTTCCTCAACCTCTGACGCCTCTAGCCATTGCTGAAACAAACGACCCAGGTGGATTGAAAACTGCTGGTATGTTTCCCCTGCCCTAATCTTCGTTCTGCGGAAATCAACACAATAACCATCAGAAGTCTTGTTAAGCCCACGCAAGAGAGCTTGCTTCAACAGAGAGTAATCTCTTGTGATGTCGGCAGACAGGGACGTATAGATCCACACCAAGCAGCTTGGCTACCCATTCAAACCTAACAAGGTAGGGGGGCAATGTCTTCTCCTTCACGATAAACAGGCTAACTGGGTTTAACTACATTATCTTGTAAAGGGCCAGAGGATTCTGGTCTACTTTGGGCATTAATCCAAGCTAGTTCTATGTCCTTTTCTGCCAGTAACTTAGCTAATTTGAACTCTCTTTCTCGGTTGCGTTCCTCTCTCTCTCTCTCTCTCTGACGTTCCTCTTTCTCTTTGTTCCGCTCATCTCTCTCGGCAGTCTGTTGGGTGATCACATACTGACCAACCGCAGCATCTGTCAGACCCAGGGCCACCGCTTGACCTTTTAACTCCTCAAAACTAGACATAATGATACGAAAGGCCAAGAGCCAAAATGACAAATTAAACAACTTACCCCGCAACTAGCCAAAAGTAACTACTTAGTGGCTCAAACAAACCATCAAATGATTTGATCCTGCTGGAGGAAACCTTGTTTTGCACTCAGTCCAGTTAAATCACTTCAGGGAAAAGAAACCTAACCAGGTGAATCAACAACAAAATGCTAATGACAGCATCCACAGTGCACCCCAACCAACACTAATTAACTTCCCCTAGTACAAGGGAGAGCAACAAAATTAGCACAACAGAAGGAAGGGATAAGCACCGAACGACACTTACTTCTGGGCCTCGGACAGCAAGCGGCACACACGGCGACTTACAACAGACACCGAAACGAATGTTAGCCCTCAGAAACCAAGGTTAGAGACAATCCTGGCAAGGTCGCCACTTGTAAAGGCCTGGGACTTAGGGATATGAATCCCTTGCCAGCCTAATCAGGATCTTATAAAAGGAAAGTCAAAAACCATGGTTTTTTGAGGGATAACAAACAACCGTTCGAGATTGACATGTCTTTACTATGAAAATAGCACAAAACTCTGACACCACTCACACAAATATCAAATAACAATTACGGGAGTCAAACAATTAAAGGAGTCAAACAATTAAGAGAATCAAACAGTTAAGGGAGTCAAACAATTAGGGGAGTCAAACAATAAATGGAGTCAAACACTTAAGGGAGTCAGACAATTAATGGAGTCAAACAATTAAGGGAGTCAAACAATTAATGGAATCAAACAATTAAGGGAGTCAAACAATTATGGGAGTCAAACAATTAAGAGAATCAACAATGAACAGATATTTCCTACAGCGGGGTATAAGAGCGGTCAACAAAAGCTGCCATCCCTTAAGGGCTTGGTGTGAGGGTGCGTGTGTTTTCCAACACCTCTACACCACCCTCATCTTACTTCTCTTATCTTAGTTCTTACTCTTACTCGGTTCTGTCACCTATTCTTTTGGTAGCATGGACATTCTTTTGGTAGCATGGTCATTCTTGGTACATGGGTAAGGTAATTCTGGTATTAAGTCACTTGGACGGAAATAAAGGTAAAATACTGTGGGAGAAATGAATACACCTAAAATACTCTAAGAACAAATTTATTAATAATAAATCAAAGGGAAAATGATATATTATTAATCATATAACTACCAGGCTCAACTCCTGGGCTTATTGCAGACTCAGTACTTAATTCTTTACTTATTTTCTTATTTCTTTACTCAACAGTAATTACTCAGATCTTACACTCTTACTGCACACAACCTTACTGGTGTTACATTACATGGCATAGCAGGACCAGTTCCTTGGCCCTACTCACAATACATAGTACATGGCACTCATTGTAGATTACTTTACTCAACATCCAAGTGGTACTTCTCGGTACAGTTACAAGACCTTAATCAACATACACGTTAATAATGAAATCAGCAGATACCTGGGTCCACTACCCAACTAATTATCCCTAACATACATGTTACAACACTCTCTGTGGACATATACTTCCAGGGTGCGTCCCAGAGTAGAACACTGAGATTCACGACCTTTGTTATGGTCGGTGGTAGCCAGACACATGGTGAGTCTGGGGTCTGGCCCAACGAGGCAGTGGAGCACATTAATCAGGGTGCATCGGTGCCATCGTTTCATATATGGTCCCTGCTGGGTATCTACTACATCCGGGGCAGTTGTTGAGTGATGCAAGAATCACAATGGGATCTGGAACAAACGTTGGGGCGGCGTCAGGGGACGGACTGGGAAGCATGACAACACAAACAACTCTCTTGTCTAGATGACAGACATATTTACGTTATATTACTTCTCTTACACTGGGTGAATGACAATTCAACTGTTAAAGCATGAACACTGATGAACACTGATATTCACTACAATTGACTGAATTAACTGAATGGCTACACATAAACATACCTGGAACAAACGTTGGGGCGGCGTCAGGGGACGCTCGTCCTGCCTGATGCGTGGGTATATATACCCCTGACTTGCCAGCGATCGTTACTCACGCAATGACAATAATCACAAACAAACTAACTGTTACTCATTCAAAGATGACCCTCAGTTGACAAAGGTCTGGCGAATTACTTGAGTTGATATACACAGACTAATTCAAGATTGAGCTTCCCAGGAGAAAGTGGAATAAACAACGCATTGATAACTGTCTTCACAAAGGCGGGACGCTGGGAGGGAACACAAGTGTAGCGTCTATGGGGGAAAAACATGTCTTCTCAGGGGTCGCTAACTCACTCATGTTTTGCGGTCGTGGAGTTTAATAAGAATCATTAGTTAAATAGACTAGCAGTCAACATGACCATGACATTGGCACTCTTATAACAACTTTTACGTTAATACTCTGACCTGGTAGCTTGACGTGAGAGGAAGGCCCATGGGTACATGTAATTATAGTATCATGCATTAGGAAGAGAACAACGGTGAATAATAGACCCAACATACAAATACAATGTTTATTCAGACACAAAAATGGATGCAGAAAAACCGTTATATACACCAAAATAAGAACTCCTAGTACCATGCCCTCGGGCTCAATTTACTTGCACCACGACTGGGTGCACACACAATAACACAAATTGTTCCTGAGATCTGCGCCATAGAAAATTATGAGTTATTTCACCACCTGAGAAAGGATAGGAGAGGTGGGGGTGTAGTTCTGTACTGTCGCAGTGACCTCAAACCATCACCCCTAGGTGTTAATGTACCTGATGATGTAGAAGCCTTGTGGGTTCAGGTCACTCCCACCTCCCACCCCTGCCAGCTTGCCTCCCTCATTGTCTGTGTTTGCTATCATCCCCCCCACGCACCAACCGCCAATGTACTGATTACTCACAGTGATGACCTGACCACCGTAGGGTCAAGACCTATTTAGGCGCTGCTCCTGCTGAGCAGCTCTCACCCTTGGCCAATGCTCGGCCCATTCCCCACGTCCTTCTCCCCGACCCATCCTCACCACCGGGATATCAACATAATCAAAAGTGACATTTCGTTTCGGAAAGACGTGGAACCAGTGTTGAACAGTTATGAAGTGTTTAAGCCAGTGAATTCAGTACTAGACAGTACCAGTGAGAACCGTGACTCACCAGTGAGATAAGCACCCCTGGGAACTGACCGCCATCTCCTGACAAGGAGGTGCTAATCAGTCCACCCTGAGAACAACAGTGGGTCGGCTTCACACTTGACTTCGAAATAACACAACACCACCTAGTAGGGTGGGGATAGGTCAACAACTGCAAATATGTTGCCTGAATAACAAGTAAACTACCATGGGTTGAGCACTGTGTCGTGTGTAGGTGTAGGTGCCCGCGAGGCAAGGCCTATACCCTTGTGGTCACGCTCGGCCATGTGGTGAGGGTTTGATTACACAAACCCCCCTCCTCATAGTGTGCCAGGCTGGTTATTTCTTTTGAAACTAAAATTGACTTTGATACTGTATCTAACCAGAAAAATAGAGATACTATTAAGAACAAGTGTAGTGTAATAAAAGAGTTTATAAACTGAGAATACTCCTGCTACCTTAGTCCCCCCGACACCACACTCCCTCCACGGGAGGCCCGCTCATGGCCTCCCCTCACACCGCTAATACGCTGTAGATGCCAGTCTCCTTTGTCCTCTAAGAGGGTTATGCCTCCCAACCACCGCTGACTTCCTAGGAGTGCCAAGCAGTCCTCGGCCCTCTGACGTAGGCATATAAGTCGAGCCCTGTAACTCCACCATGTCTGAGTTGACTGGAGACCCAGCTACTCGCTTTAACTCTCCTGATGCACTGAGTGAGCCAGGCGACTGTGGTGTTGACCTTGACACCAACGGAGAGGATGGCTTTCAACTCGTTCAGTCCAGGAACAAGCGGAAGGCCGAAAAGGCAGAAAGACTTAGAGACCATCAACTACAACCACAACCCCCCATGAGAGTAAGATTATACTTCCCTGAAGGTACATCACCTGAAGACAAGTATCTCTGGCTGAACGATGCGGAAGACAAACACCCAGAGGCTGAGTTTCAGTTCAGAGTCGGTACACAAGATCATGTCCTGATTAGGAACGACCCAGCAGTCATACAGGATCTCATCACCAATAGCATAAGGGGAATAACCACGGAACAATCATCCCAACCATCGAGCAAGAAAACCATCTTAATCATAGGGCTAGACCAGTACCAGACCCCTACACTACTAGAAGCTCATCCCTACATCAGAAGGACGAAGCGACTCAGGGGCAAGAATGCAGTCATTGCAGACTGGGTTGGCTCGGAAGACCCACCCAAGACCATTCGAGTCCGTGGTGCCTATCGGACTCTGAAGGTAACTCTCTATCAGCCCCCTAACCGGAGGTGTTACAACTGTCAGCACTGGGGCCATGTGGCCCGGTTATACCCCTCGACTAAGCCGTGGTGTGGTCTCTGCTCAAGGCAACATGCAACACAGGTTTGCAGAGATACAGTTGCTCAAGGGGGTGTCATCCAACAGAAGTGTATTAACTGCAAAACAGTTGGAGTTCCTGTATGGCACCCTGACTGTTCTAGAGCTCCTACACCCTTTCAGCGCCCAGACCCGCCACCCAGGCAGGTCTCGAGAAACACTAATGCTGCTAGGGTACTCCCTACGGCCAACCCCTGGCCCGCCCTCCCCACCAAAGCTCCAGGATCATCACCAGCAGTCATCGAAAGATCAGTATGGGGCAACACAGACGTACCGACACAACAGGTAGCTGCCAACACACTCCATGAACACGCACAACGTGAAGAGATCAAAGATTTGAAAAATGAAATTAAAGAACTCAAAGCTCAGTTTACAACTCAAACTGAAATGTTAAGGAGCCTCTGTGATACACTAAAGGAAAAAACACCACATACACAGTGCAGCAGCTACGGAAAAATTACAGTCAAACTGAAGACATTCAGATGTCAGTACCAGATGTGGAAACTCAAGACCCACCAGGAACTAGTGTCCACGCAGAGGAAAATAGTGATACTGGTAACAGTTCTACTGATGCCTCTGTGGACATGGTCAGTGAAGATGAACAAGCACAAACAGAAAATGGTGGTGATGTCGAGTGTAACCAAAGTGTGTTGTTGTCTGCCACTGAAATACAACAATTGTTGAGCCGTACATGCTCCAGAAATGTTTCAAAAAGGTTAACTGGCCTACTACCTGCCGAAGGGACAGGCAGCGCAGAAAAGAACAGTATCATACAGTGCCTTTTGCTTCTTTCCAAATACATTTCATAATGGCCAGTGTTAATACAAGACAAAGTTCCAAATACATTTCATAATGGCCAGTGTTAATACCAGGCAAAGATACAGAGCGGTGAAGGTGATGAGTTGGAACATCTCATCCCTTAGAAAACGATACCCTGACCTACACCACAAAGTTGTGACTGAGGACATCAATATTGTGTGTCTGCAGGAGTGTCTCACACCTAATGGTAAGCCCCCACCCAGTCTGCCCAATTATGTGTATTATGATCCTAGTTCTACTCACACATGTTTGATGTATGTTAAGAAGTCACTCCCGCATGTACCTCTTGTATCCAAAAAGACTACCAACCTTCAGTACCATGGGATCACTATCCACCTGGGCAACTCCACACTCAACGTGCTAAACGCCTATGCTCCGTCAGATCAGCTTCAGTACACAGATCTCCCAGACTTTTTACACACTGAGCCCACTGTCCTGATGGGTGACCTGAATACTAGACACAAGAAATTAGGTGACTCCACCACTAACACCAATGGTAGGAGACTTATCTCACTTCTCAGCGCATATGAAGATGTTCAAATTATAGGTAATAATGAACCAACACACATCTATGGCGGGGGTCTAGACAAATGTATTGGCTTTAATCTATCATACACAACTCATAGCTCTGATGTTGTCACTGATCTTATGTCTGACCACAGCCCAATCCAAGCTAGTATACATGTAGCCAATGACACCCCCACTGGTGGTAAACTCAACAGACGTAGAATCACAGTCAAGCAAGAACATGAAAGCCAGTTCATAGACTTAATCCATGACTGGTACAAGGACTACAAGCCTGACAACTACCAAAGTTTCCATGACGATCTGATAGATAGGACTTATGCATACTTCACCAACAATGCCTCCACCAAAAAAAGGAGAAAACGTGATCAACATAATGGGAACAGGCAACAGCAATGCTATAATGACCCTGAGCTGAAAAAACTCAGGGCTAGGGTCAGGAGGGTGGGTAAGGGTTACAGACAAATTAGAACACCTCAAATGTTACAATTGTATCAAGTTTCCCTTGCTGCTGTCAGGGAACGTGTAAACGAACTCAGACAAAATGCATGGGAGATATATGTCAACAGCCTGAACCAACACACATCCCTCAGCAAAGCCTGGAAAGACAAACATAATCAGAGGTAAAAACAGAAGACACGTCTCCCATCCAAACCCTCTGCAAAAGTCGAATGAGCTAATAACAAAGTGGGCTCATGTGTCGAGCTATGACATGTTACCAGCTAGGACTCGGGGACTCCTTGATGCGAAGTCTGTAGAGAGAAGTAATCTTATTAGCTTTATGCTGGGCAAACAGCACGATGAGTGTGATGTTCCATATACTGAGTGGGAGCTTGACGCCGCCCTCGCCAGGGGTAGGTCTACTTCCCCTGGAGAGGACGGAGTCACCTACAACATCATTAGACTACTAAGGCGCGTGCCAGGCAATCCATTGTTGGTATTGTACAATATGAGTCATGCCGAGGGCCAACTACCCACATCATGGACCAGCAGTATTGTTGTACCAATACCGAAACCAGGACAGCCTGATGCCTTTCGTCCCATATCACTAACCAGCTGCCTGTGCAAAACCTTTGAGAGGATGGTTCTTGGCAGACTCTTATATAGAATCAGAGAACACATGTCTCCTAACATAAATGGCTTCACCCATGGTAAAGGTGTACATAATTGCATCACCACATTCCTAACTGTGCATGGTGATGAAAGGCACAGATACACCACATTTCTTGACCTAAAAGCTGCATTTGATATTGCCAATAGGCAACTGATATTGTACGAACTAGCCAAAATGGATATAGGAGGTAGGCTGTTACACTGGATAAGTGGTTACCTAACCAACAGAAGGGCTGCTGCACTGTTTCAGGGTTACAAAAGTGAAGTTAAAGATATGCAACTTGGTACCCCTCAAGGTGGAGTACTTAGCCCCACTTTGTTCAATGTTCTTATGAATGCATTATTAAATTTAATACCAGACAACCCCAGCAATATCTCAATCAGCTATGCTGATGATATTCTTATACATACTAAAACTCATCGTGAAATGCAAACCACCCTGAACCATGTATACGCAGCCTGTGAACACCTCGGTCTTATTATCTCCACTGACAAAACTAAGGTGTTCAACAAACAAGCTGGTAACCGCAAACGCGGCCCCGCCAAGTTCAAGATAGGTAACAACACTATTGACTATGTTTCTTCTTTTAAATATCTTGGTGTTTCCGTCCCTTGTACCCTACCTGCCATACAACAGCTAACCCGCCAATGTACTGACAGACTGAGACCTCTTAGAAGTGTAGCGGGGTACAGCCCGCACTATGGTGCTAATATTAGAATTGTTAAAACAATGTACCTAGGCTATATAAGATCTCTGATAGATTACCACGCACCAGCCCTGGTCATTCGTGACGGGAAAGGCGTTGACAAGCTCGAGAAAATGCAAAATAAAGCCCTCAGAATTATCCTAGGATGTCCCATGAACACTAAAGTACTTAATATGAGGAAAGAACTAGGTATTAGGGTGTGTCATAGAAGGGAAGATCAGCTAAAACTAATGGCCCATCACTTTTTTGGTAGATTTTAGTGTATATAAACAGAAAATAATTTCAGTTTCAATATTTTGCAACCTTTTGCTAGGTAAATTTTAGCGTGAAATTTATCGAAAATCTAACGTACAGCTGCATTAGTGCATTACAATTAAATAGTGAACATTGCTTTCTGACTTCATTCTTTAACAACCCAACTAACAATATTTTTTCTGTTTCAGATTCTGATGCATTTATAAGTTGATAATATTTGCGATGGCTGCTTGTGTCAGGACGAGGAACCAAAAATCCAGCCATCTCAGTCACTATCTTGGGTCTGGGAGAGAGCTCCTGAAGTCGGAGTTGCCTACATTGAGAGATGCTTTAAGATACGGTGTTTTAATCAGGCAAATCAGTGAAAAGAACCAAAGAACTTACACAAACAAAGACATTGCCAGTGATATGACCAAAGCTGTCTTGGCACAGTACACTCTGGCTAACGCTCAGTTCAAGCCTCCAGTCATAACAAGTCAGAAGAAGATTAGTGAGAGACTGCTAGCCAGTTGGGAAAAGGCAAGAGATATCTCTCTTGGGAGAGGAAAACTTGCAGTTAAGGACAGCTTTGCCAAGCAACTGGACCAGTTATTTGACATAATTACTTGCAAGTGCCCAATTGTTCTCTGTCCTGAGTTTGGATGTGATCGTGACTGTAAATCCGAGGCCCACATCTCCTGTATTTGCAAGCGTGAACTGAAGATTCCTGTGATCGAACTGGCATTTGTCAAAGCACAGAGAGAGAAGACTGGCAGTATAGGGGCTCTCATGATTTCTAGCCAAGATATTCCGGAGTCCAAGAGACAGGAGGCTGCCACAGAGAGACAGAAGAAGAGAAGAGTTGCCGAGGAAAAGAGACTTGAGAAGGCCCAGGGTGAGGTAAAAAAGGCCGATGATTGGAGTCAAGCTGATTCAGAGTTTAATGACTTCCCCATGGCTGATCCGAGTGCTGACCAGGAGAATGGTGACTTTGTCCCTAACCCAGAAAATAATGATCCCAAACCTTCCAGGCATAAGATTCGAAATAGGAAAGATATCCCGAGCATAGCTCTGGCCAGCATGCGACACCACACTGGTCTCAGAGAAACTGCAGAGATAGCAACAGCTGCCTGGATTGACGGTGGTTTGATAACACCTGATGATGTTCACCTGGTGATAGATCATAACAAAGTACGGAGAGCTCAGGAGAAACTTGTCAGTAACCTAGAAGAGGAGTTTGATAAGGGGATAAGAGAAAATGGAATCAATTGTTTGTTCTTTGATGGGAGAAGGGATGACACTAAAGTGTTCATGAAAGTTAGAGATTCTGACAAGTTGTTCCCTGCCATGGTGAAGGAGGAACACTACTCCTGCTGCAGTGAACCAGGAGGGAAGTATTTGTGGCATTTCACTCCAGAGAAAGATGACATCAGGAAACCAGCTGAGATAGTGGCAGATAACATTGTAAACTGGCTCAGAGAGAGGAACGTAGACCAGACCCTGCAGGCCATTGGAGGGGACAGCACCAACACGAACACAGGGTGACAGGGGGGTCATACAGTGGATAGAGCAGAAGATTGGGAGGAAGCTGGTCTGGATTGTTTGTGACCTCCACACCAACGAGTTGCCACTCAGACATCTGATCCAGGAGCTGGATGGCAAGACTCTTTCAAACAACAGATGGTCTGGTCCTCTTGGCAAGATGCTGGACTCTGCCACTGAGTTAGAAATAAATCCGAGCTTTGAAAAAATCACAGTTGGCCCTCCACTCGTTGAGCTTGCACATACTGTCATTGACGACCTGAGTACTGACCAGTATTATGGTTACATGATTTGCAGTGCCATCAAAACTGGGGTCATGCCTGATAGACTTGCTTACCTGCAGATAGGTCCAGTCTCACATTCTAGGTGGCTCACAACGGCTCTCAGGTTCTTCAGAATTTGGGTCGCTCATCATAAACTGAAAGGGAATCAGCTTCACAACCTGAGACTTATTGTCCAATTCATCGTGAGTGTCTACTTGCCAAATTGGTTCAACACCAAGGTCAAGTCATCGTTCTCCGAAGGTCAGAGGCATGTTCTCTTCCAGCTTGAGCTCCTGAGGAGTCAGCCAAGGAAGGTTGTTCAGATTGTGGAGCAGACTGTGAAGAGATCTTCCTGGTATGCTCATCCCGAGGCAGTTCTGCAGACAATGCTCTGCAGTAAGGATGAGGAGGAGAGAAGAGTGGCAGTCAAAAAGATCTTGGATATGAGACTTATGAGAGGATCTGGGCATGACGAATCAGTTGGTGACGATTCCTTCAGGGTCAGGAAGACTCCTAAAGTCAATCTAGGTGCCAAGACCCTCACTGATCTCATAGGTCTGGATAACATCCAGGCTGGCAGTGAGCCCCCTCTTACCTGCAGCCTCACCAATGTTCAAGTCAGAGCTTTCCTGGACAACCCCATGCATGTCCCTGCCTGGCCCTCGCACACCCAGAGTATAGAGTGTTGTGTACAGCAAGTGAGCGAGGCCAGCAGTCACGTGTACAGCCAGGAGAGGAGGGAAGGCTACATCCGAGCTCAGGTGGTCAGCAGGGAGGTGATGAGTAGAAACAGAAGCAAGAAAGGCATGTTCTCTATGGTGTGCAGCAACACCGGGTCGTAGTAGTAAAACCGGTTTTTGTATTTGATGATTTTGTTTTCTAAAGGAATATTAAATTTAATAAATGTGTCAAGATCATTCGTTTCACTATTCTGGATCATTTTCATCCTAATAAATTAACCTGATACATTTACTTTACTTTAAATAAGCTATTTAGTGGTGTTGGTAAAAGGGTGGGAATACTGAATTTTCATAAGATTTCAAGTTAAAATTTACCTAGCAAAAAATGAAAACTTTTCAAATCTGAAGATATCACATGATTCTGCACATAGAACTACATCATTAATACCATGGGCCGATTTTTCAAACCCCCCCCAAAAAAAATTCGCCTCCGTATGACACACCCTACAGTACTAGGTATACCCAGTGTTAAAGATAGAATAATTGAAGTCAACCTCATGATAGCCCTGAGGCTTCTGCGTGGTGATCCTGATAACATTGTTTCCTTAAAATTGCTAGAATGTATGAACCATGGGACTACGGAGTCTAAATGGATCCAAACTACAGCTACACATATGAAGATGTTTGGACTAGACCACCTGTACAAAGTTGAGACACAACAGCGCTTCCTGCCACCCTGGCGGACAGTTCCCTTCGATATCACAATACCGACATATCCGCCTAAAAAATTAATTATACAAAGCATTTATCTCCAACACACTGCCAAATTGAGAGCTCTTGAACACATACACACTCTACAGACTGATGATAATATCACACAGACCATCTACACTGATGGATCTCTAAACACCGCCTGTGGGAGGGCTGGAAGTGCTATTGTTGTGACTCAACCTGACGGTAATATAATTGAGAAAGGAGTTAGAATTAACAACTGGGCATCCACTCTACAAACTGAATTAGTTGCCATACTCACAGCTATTAAATTCATTGAAACCACTGTTACTGACAGTCTCATCATCACTGACTCTCTATCCTCACTACTTGCCCTTGGCACCCTCGACTCAGGTTGTCACGCTCTTGTCTCTGAAGCCAGACACAAATATGCGTGCCTTGTTGACCGGGGTGTCAAGGTCAAACTGTTGTGGATCCCCTCTCACATAGGCCTCATAAAACATGACAGAGTTGATGCCCTCGCCAAACTCACGTCTAACAAAGACACCGTTGAATACAATTTGGGTCTGTCAAAAAGAACCCTTAAAACTGTAATTAGGAAAGAACTTATTGATGAGTTTGACGCAAGTAGACAAGTGCAAACAGGCACTAGTCGATCCATAGGTTACCATGATGAGATGTATCAAGTGAAACATGTATATGGAGCAAGTAACAAGATCACTAGATTACAAGATGTTGTAACCGCTAGATTAGGGTTAGGATATAAGTACCTTTGGCAGTATGTTCCTCAAGCAGATGTAAACAAAACTAAATGTAAAGTGTGTGGCCATACATATGGCCACACACTTGAACACTACGTCCTCGACTGTGTGAAGATAAAACCTTTTAGGGACAGGTCCAAGCACACTGTGTGTGAAATGGCACAACACTTCATCTCTAATGGCAAGATAGCCGACATATTAAGATTGTATCTGTATAGATATGTAAATACCAAGATATGTGAACACGCCTGACGGCAGGACTCTGTTACCATTCATTGTACCATTTATTCACATGTCTGTATTACTACATATTATTATAGCATGTCTGATATCTATGCTTATGTCTAATGCCTATGTTCACTTACTATGTCCCGATGTACTATGTCTGTACCGCGCTAGTCGAGTAATTAGAAGACCTCATTTATTGTCCTAGTAATGTCTAGCAACTCTCCTTGCCTAGCTAGCTAACTTCCCTCAGATCGGCTCCGGCCTACCTACGGTCCGGGGTCCCTTGTGCTCGCTTCTGTATCGGTCGGCTATCCCGCCAAGTCTTGTACACTTATTGAATATACCTACTGCTCGTGCTCTGGAGTTTGAAGAACCTTGTCTAGGATTGCATCCACCACAGTATCCACTTTTTTGCACTTAGTAACTATATCAATTCTCATGTACAGAACCAAATACGCAATGTGCTTGAATACCTCCCACGTAAATGTGAAAAACAAAGTGTGAGGCCAGACATACTGCCTCACACGCCTGTACTCACGCATTTGTGAATAAGTTACCCTTTATGTATAGAACTAAACAAAAAATGTAAATGAAATAATGTGTAACATTCAGTGCCATAATATCCTGACAATGGGGGTTAATTATTATGACCCTTTGTAAACCCTACTCTGTAATCCTTTTGCGCTACCGCTCACAGGATGAGTGTGGGGTGCACAATAAAGTAGCCGCTGCAAGCGGCAAAATCAAAATCAAATCTGATTACTCATATTATAGATACTGCTGACTCCCTGAGAGCCAGATTTCCATGTGCTAAACTAGTGATATGCAGTGACTTCAATGAGTTAGACATCAGTGACATCACTCAACACCTCCACCTTACACAAATAGTTGACTTTCCCACACATGGCAATGCCACCCTTGACCTCATTATGACTGATCTCGGTAACCACTACCTTCCCCCCCAGCCGCTGCCTCCCATGGGACGTAGCCCCCACCTGTCCCTACTGTGGTCACCTACCCCCACCTACTCACCACCGTCAGTTACCACCAGGACTTACCGACCCACCCCTGACTCTGCTATGCGGCGTTTTGGACAATGGATAACCCGGTATCACTGGACTGAAGTGATCACGGTAGACGATGTGCAGAACAAGTGGGATAATTACCTGGACATTATCACCAAAGCCTACCACCACTTCTTTCCAGCCAAAACACTGAGGACCCACCACGATGATGTCCCGTGGATTACGCCCCGCATAAAAAGACTTATTGAGCAGCGCAACAAGGCATACTATACCAACAACCGCCTGTACAAAAGTCTGCGTAACCAAGTCATCAGGTAAATCAAGTCGGCCAAGAAGACTTATTATCCCAGGAAAGTGCACAGGCTGAGATAATTAATAACCATTTTGCTACCATATATCATGCCTTACCCAGTCTTGACCTCACTCTCCTCCCGGCGTACTTACCTTCCCCCTCCCAGTGTTCAACCATATGAAATCGCCAACAAACTCCTGAAATTTAAATCTTAACGCTCCACGACCCCAATTGACCTCCCAATCAAAATATACATGGAGTTTGCAGTCGAACTTGCCATCCCCCTCTGTTCTATTATTAATGCATCCCTCAGACAAAGCAAATGCCCTAATGAATGGAAAACCGCATTGTCACCCCCATCCCCAAGGTCACCACCCCACAGTCCCCTAACGACCTCAGGCTAGTTGCCATTACCCCCATACCCAGTCTACTTTGTGAAGACTTTGTTTTTGAGTGGGCATTTGCCAGAATCTATCAGTCAATTGATCCACAGCAATTTGGCAATATGAGGACCTCCTCTACATCACACTGCTTAGTGAGCTTTCTGGATTTTATGCACACAAACCTGCAGAAACGTAAGACATCACTGGCCGTTGCCCTCTTTGACTTCAGGAAGGCCTTTGACCTTGTTGATCACTGCACTGTTATCAACAAGGCCATTGCACTAGGGCTGCCCACCAACCTGGTCTCATGGCTCACTGATTTCTTGAGTGGACGTCGCCAGGCAGTGAGGTATCAGAGCTTGGTCTCCACATTCCAACACCTCACCTGCGGTGTTCCCCAGGGGACCACGATGGGACACTCCTCACAGGTGGAAGTACATGGATGACTGCACTGTGGGGGTTTCAGTGGACAACACCGCACCAGACTACTCATCGCTACAAGGCACCCTGGAGAGGCTACAGGCATGGACTACGGAGAACAAGGTCACCATCAACCACACCAAAACCGTAGTCATGCACATCAATACCGCCACCACTCCAGTACAAGCCCCAGCAGTCACAGTGGGTGCCCATCCTCTCCAGCTGGTGCAGTCTGCCAAACTCCTGGGTGTTACTATAGACAACAAACTTGACTGGAAGGCCCATGTAAATACCACAGTCAAGGCAGCCTCGTACCGTCTCTACATGCTACGACGACTTAGGTCACTTGGGACACCCACGCCAGAGCTGAGGTCCATCTACAATGCCTTTATTCTCCCCAAACTACCGTATGCATCACCAGCCTGGTGGTCTTCCCTCAACTCCACCCAACAACGTCAGCTAGAGAAGGTACAGAAAAGGGCCTGCAGAATCATGCTAGGCGCTGACTACTCCGGCTACACCAACGCTCTCTCTACCCTGGAAATGCAATCCCTCAGTTACCTCCACCACCAAGCACTGGAAAGGTTTGGCAGCCAACTATTGCACCACCCTCGTCATCGCCACCTCCTGCCACCGGCAGCCCCCACCCACCTTGCGCAGTCCGCCACTACAACAAAATTCAGCCCATAAGAATCCGCACCGATAGATATAAGACTAGCACCATCCCATCTATTGTTAAAATAAACAACTCCTGATTTATGTACTGTACAGCCCTGTAAATGTATTGAACGCATATCATTATGTCTAAATCACATGTAAGTTTGTATATTTTCAGCCACCGGCTGCAACTCTATTAATATACCGTTTATTATTATTATTATTATAAACTCTTACAGCACCTTAGCACCCTTAAAACCAGGGGCAACTGCCAGTACAACACTCAACACCCCTGGAGTAATACTCAAGCGGCCGCCTGGGAGTCTCATCACCACGTGGCACCTTCCAACAACTCAGATAATTCCAGTGGAATAACACAACCACACCAATAGCCCTACTGAGCTATCTACTCATCCACCAATTATGGGGGCTGGTAGTTGTTTGTGGCTTGGTGATCCGGGGTCACCATGTGGGCCGAACGTTAGGGTCAGACTGGCCAGCTATGGGGCCCATAGGTGGCAGTGGAGCTTCTGACGGTCGAGATTCACGGAGATAACCGATTCTACTGGACCTCAGACACCTCCCCAGACTAGTGGATGCATCATCCACACTACAGACACGGCCTAGGCTGCGAGAGGGACCTGTGTGGGTGAGGAACGAGGCACTTACTGACTGTTGATAATGAACAACAGAGTTTCAAAGGGACGTAAAAATACTTCACTCAAAGCACATCAACTACGTTACTGTAACACTTGCACAATCAACTATTAATTAGGTCAAATCACTTAAAAATGACGAATTACAACACGGAGTGGAATGACCTACCTGTGTGGGTGAGGAACGAGGCGCTTACTGACCATTGAAATGCCCGCCGCACTCTCACCCCACGCTAGGTCACGGATTCCACCTACTTAACTATTTCACTGAATTACGTTACTGTACACTCTGACGTTTGAAACTGAGACTACGAACTCAGTTTCATTCGCTAATATTCTCTTTACAAACAATGCTCTGACTGAGCTATCAAAGGCAAGAATTAAATTGATCACAAAAGTCGTGGATGGTAATCCCAGTGCGCAAGTTCCAACACGCAGCCTGCCGACAAACACGAAGACGCTGGTCTAAAGTTCCATTCAGGAAAATTAACTAATTCCTTAGTTAACATCCCTACAACAATTTCACTATGATTATCAGAGTCTCTGATTATTCATAGGTGAAAAAGGGTTTACAGGGTCTCGGTAGAAGAGAGAGTTTACAAACTCGGTCAACACAATGACGACATCTCGATGACGTCATCAAAGAAACAGAGAAAACAGAAAATGTTTCCACTGGGAGACTCAGAAGGTTTTGTGGACGTGTAAGCATAATATGAATCATTAGGTTTTAACAGGCTAGCTGTCATTACGATCATGACAGGCGACCCTGTGGAAGGTTCTGGAAAGCAGTGATCCACTCTCAGGAGGAAGGTCTAGTCAGCTTCCTCACTTGGCGCCGGCGGGTGATGTTTTGCTACACAGAAGAGATGCCAGGTGCACGGACGGTGTGGAGGAAGTGGCGATGACGTGGCAGCCGCGGTAGTAGCCGTGGCAGGTGTCCGGAGATTGACACTCGATTTGTGAAAGTCTGGGGAAACAGCCCACGAGTCCAGAACCTCAGATGAGAACACAACCAGAACTTGAACGAACAAGGGGGTGCAAGTACAGCTATGATGACGGCTGGGTAGTGTCTGGTGTGTCACGAGGCAGCAGCGACCTTCTCACCTCCGCCTACCCCCCCAAGTGGGGGACGTGAACAAGCAAACGAGCGGCGGGCAACCATCCTGCTTGTTACAGCCCTGACAGCCTAGATGAACAAAAGGTTCCCAGTGATTGGAAAATGGCTTATGTGAGTCCTATCTTTAAGAAGGGCGATTGTCACTCCACGAACAACTATAGACCAGTGAGACTGACCAGCATAGTATGTAAAGTACTTGAGAGCATTATCAGAGATGCTGCGATGGAACATCTACTACGAAACAACCTTTCAAAGGATTGCCAACACGGTTTTATGCCGGGGCGCTCCTGCTTAACACAATTGCTCAAGGAATTGGATGTTTAGACCATATTCTGGAACGGGGTGGTAATATAGACAATATATACCTAGATTTTGCAAAGGGTTTCGACAGTGTACCCCATGAAAGGCTGAAAATCAAACTGGAAGGGTAGGGAATTCGGGGAAATGTCCCAGCATGGATAGAAGACTTTCTACATGACCGCAAGCAGTGTGTGGTGGTTAATGGCATGAAGTCATCATCTGTACTTGTCACAAGTGGGGTACCACAGGGTAGTGTATTGGGCCCGTTGTTGTTTGTTTGTTTCATAAATAACATGCCTGACGTTGTACACTCCTCCATACAAATGTTTACGTATGATGCCAAGTTATTTCGGGAAATCAAGAACCAAGTGGACTGTGAAGAGCTGCAGAAGGATCTCTGTGAACTCCAAGAATGGTTGAAGAAATGGCTGTTGAGATTTAATGTCAAGAAGTGTAAGAGCATGCACCTTGGGCATATCAACGGTAAGGAGGCGTATCATATGCCCCAACGAGATGAAGAAACTGCACTGTTTGAGACTGAATGTAAGGACCTAGGTGTGTATGTTGACAATGAGCTGAAGTTCTCGGGCCATTGCGAAAGAAGGTAAATTAGGCAAATCAATTATTAGGCCTTATAAGAAGGTCGTTCAGATATCTAGACGGTCTGTCCCTTGTAACGATCATCAAGAGTGAAGTGCTTCCCCATCTGGTCCCTGAGATATACCAGGGACTGTCAGTTGATTGAAAATGTTCAAAGGAGGGCCAGCAGACTGGTGCCTGCACTTCGGCTCCTCAGCTACCTTGAGAGATTGGAGCGCCTGAACTTGCCTAGCTTATACTACAGACGGGCAAGGGGCAATCTAATTGAGGTGTATAAGAATCTCAAGGAACACTACTCGGTCGAGTGTCCTTGGAGCTGGTAGACGCTCGCCCCACAAGGGGTCACAGCTCAAGAAGCCGCAGGGCCAAAAAACTGTGAGGGCAAACTTTTTTGGAGTGAGAGTTGTGAACTCTTGGAACAATCTGCCAGAAAATGGTGTGATGCAATGACCACGGTCATACACGACAGTTAACGTAAAATCAGACTATACTGCCAGATCTGGGGTCACTAATTCTAAGGAGATAACTTAACTCTATTCTTAATTTCTAAGGGTTGCTGCCACCAGACCCCCTCTGGGCAGTAGCTCGTTAGGTAGCGGGCAGAGTGGACTAGGCATTGGGTTAGGTTTTTCATTGACCAGATAGATAAGGGGAAAAAAGGGTGAAACCTTAACATGTCTTAGTTCTTTCAATTGTTCTTTCTACTTACTTCAGTTCATTGGTTACTACCCAACCTCAGTTCTTTTTGGTAGCATGTCGAGGGTCTAGGCACATGGGTATTGCAATTCTGATATCAGGTCTCTTGTACGGAAATAAAAGTGTTATACTGAGGGAAATGAATACCCCTGATATACTCTAAGAAACTGTTTATTAAAATGGACTCAAAGTGGGGAAAAATATATTATTAACATATAACTCCAAGGCAACTCCTAGGCCGTACTCAACTGCAAATTACATTTCATTACATACATTACAACATCCATATGACACTTCACTAACTGTTGGTAGTGCATATGAGAAGCACTCACAACACAAAACATGTTATTACTAAAACCAACTCATACATGGGTCCACTACCCAACATGGGATACTTATTCCAGAATTACCCCCCATACACATACAACAACACTGTGGACATATAACTTCCAGGAAGTGTCCCAGGGTAGGACACTGGGGCTCACGACTGTGGCTGTGATTGGTGGTAGCTAGACACATGGCGAGTCTGGGGTCTGGCTCCATGAGGCAGTGTGGAGCCGATTAATCATGCCGAATCAGCGCCATCGCCCATATATTGATCATGGCTGAATATCCACCGGCTCCGAGCGACCGGTGGGGTTTCAATTAAGCCCACCCTCGATCTGTAGGACAACGAAGTTGGATGGCGTTACGGGAGGCTTGGAAGCATGATGACAACACAAACAAATCTTTCGTCTCGCAATATGAGACGACATTTACTTTATATTTCTTCTCACACTGGGTGAATAACAATTACACTGTCACAACATGAACACTGATATTCACTACAATTGACTGAATCAAACTGAATGGCTAGGGAACACATCCACATACCTGTAGGACAATGAAGTTGGATGGCGTTATGGGAGGCTTGAACCTCCCGCTCACCGTGGTCATATACCCCTGAGTTGCCAGAGATTGCTGCTCACGAAATGACAGAAATTACAAACAACCCAACTGTTACTCATTCAAGGATGACCCTCAGTTGACAAAGGTCTGGGGAATTACTAAAGTTGATTTACCCAGACTAATTCAAGATTGAGTTTGCCAGTAGAGAGTGGAATAAACGTATTGATAACTGTATTCGAAGGCGGGACTTACTGGGAGGGATCCTGAGTGTAAAACGAATGGGAAAAACACAACACAACACATGATTCCGTAACATTCATTAGGTGAGTTAGTCTTTATCAATGACCCCCGTTCTCTGAGATTCTACAAGCTCGGTGGATTTGAATGTTATGTAGCGTAATATGAATTAAAGGGCTTTTTTAGGAATGACAATGATGTGCGCAGTACAAGGTGATTCATATTACCCTCAATAGCCCACAAAACATGTAGCTATGCTTTCTTATAGGAGTTCCCCATCTGAGGAGTCCGTTTTCTCATCGCTTCAGGATGCCTGAGTCCTCGTTTTACCTCAGTCTTGAATGTACCCGAGACTTCATTATTCCTTAGTAAGGACAGAATTTGAAATTGCAACTGTGGTTGCAATTGGTGAGGCAACCTAGATATGTTTGTTTACAGTTGGAACATTTAAGATCCATTGTGAGTGGTGTTGAAAGCTTCAACTGTCCTTATTGCTAGTAAAACTTGTCAATTTGTGAGTGTTGAGTTTGTCAGTTCGAGTGGCCTATTTTATGTCGTCCATGGGGATATCCTGAATTTCCGATCACTACTGAAGTTACATTATTTTGTCGCCCAAACATCAGGGAATCTGATGTTTGTAGTTTAGTTAGTGTCAGTTGTCTATTTTTGAAAGTCATTAATCTACTGAAAAGATTCTGTCAACTCAAAATCTCCAAGACTTAACTGAAGAAACTCCCTGGTTGTAGTTTGCGGTTTCCGGCAAGTAGAGTTGTTAGTGCGTATATAACTCCATTTCACCTCTTTCCTGACAAACTCAATCTCTGATTAGATCATAAAGATAGATGTAGGAATTAGCCTGACCTGTGACACTGATGGTCACAGCTAGGTGTGTAGCGACCAATTCGTATAGAAGGTCTATTGTTAGTGAGATTAGTCTTTCTGGTAGGGATACGTGGGCCAAAGTGCCCCAGGCTCACATATATACAAATGCACGAGGAAAAATCACACTCTTGTGATTTCTCCTCAACGCATCTCCAGGTATGTGAATGATTGTTTCTCACCGTCATGTTAATTCATTTTAACTTAATCGATTTTTGTGAATATCAGTGTTCATGTTTTAACATAGTAATATTCGAGTAGTAATAAGTCGAGTAACTTCTGTATCGTTGCCAGACGTAGGTTTTGTATAGTTGAAGTTAGACATTGACACTCATGTGATTTCTCCTCAACGCATCTTCAGACGCTGTTTGTGTGTTGGCAACACTACTGAGGTTCGGTAGTCGCCTATGAGCAAGATGGTTCTCGAAAGATGTCTTTAAGGTGGCGAGATTAGAATCCCAGGGCGAGATTCCTTGGCACGCGCCATAGCCGACACACTGCCACGAGTCAACCCTCCCCGGGCGCTCCTAGCGAGCGAGCCTTTAGCTTGGTGGTCTCTGTAAACAACTTTGGCCCGCTGACTCAGTCTTGTGATTGTGGTCCATCTATTGTTCTTTGCTATATATATGGAGCCGTATTAATATCTATGGTTGGGGATGATTAGCAGAAATATAGTCATCCCAGGTTAAGTATTGAATCCATGAATGTTGGTGGTACCAGGGTTATTGTTATTATCGGAGTTGAGTCCACCAAACCATTGAATACTAGTTAAAGTGCCATGTTATTCATTTCGAAATAGCATGTAGTTGTAAAGACTATTTTAATTCGGGATAGTGTCAAGTGTGTCATCTTATCCACTTGCAGTGACAATGAAATAATATAATGATTGTTAAATGTTGTCACCAAGAATTTAAGATGTAATTTGTTACTTATAAAAGTAAGACCTGAAGGTCCAGTGTTATCTGAATCTTACTTGTCAGGGAAATAATACCACAGTTGTCTAATGAAGTAATGAGTAATTGAAGTTGTTAAATGATATAATAAGTACTTGAAGTGTTTAATGAATTAATAAGTAATTGCGGATCTGTTTTGTCAATGGTACAGTAAGACCTGAGGGTCCAGTCTTGTCTGAGTAAACTTAATAGTTGGTTAATGATGGATTGCCAGTCTATTTTTTGATTGGTGCAGTAAGACCTGAGGGTCCAGTCTTGTCTGAGTGAATTTAAGTAACATCTTATTCACTCACTGTGTTAATAAATATTAAATTAGTAATTTACGAGTATCACCACTCTATTCCTTCTAAACATTGGTTCCCAGAAAATAATACTTACTCACGTGCCTATAAACACTCTACCACACTACCCAAAAGCTTTCCGTGAGTTATGTTATATTCTAATAAAAGTCTGGGTGGTGGCAGGCTACCGTTGTAAGTATAATAAGTGGTGTACTAAGAATAACATGGTTCCCCAGACTAATCCATGTATGAGAATATAAGTAAAAACAGAGTATACTTCAGAAAGGTAAGGACATTGAAATTTAGAAAATATAATATTACATATGGAAAGAAATTAAAAGACTTGAAAACTATAAGCAGAGAAATATCAGAATTACTTATATATGAATATAAGCAAGAATATAAGGTATATATATATAGATAAAGAATTGAAGAATAATAACAGAAAAGAATATCTGGATGATAAAATATGAAGTTAAGAATAACGGGCCATTACAAATAGTGGCAGCTTAGGTGGGATATAAAATGAAAGGAACTCGGTCCATTACAGTGACGGCACTGAGTGTGAGCTCTTTCAGGACCAAACTTGACCAACACTGGAGCAGGTTCAAGTACATTCAGGAGCCAGTGCATGCCCATTACTTGCCAACAGTGTGTAACAGAGACGTGACCGATCGCCCAAGCGGCTAACGAGCCAATCAGTGGTGAAGAGGATAAAAGTAGGAGAGAATGCAAACAATTTCCTTGCATTTTGGGACGGTTTGATACAGCATTGATGAACATTGTGTTCTCAGAGGAGTGTATTAAGAACAAATTGTCAAAGCTAATGATTAATAAGAGCCCTGGATCTGATAGTGTGCATTCCAGAGAGCTAAGAGAGTTGTGCAATGAGCTTGCCGATCTCCTTAAAATCCTGTTCTACAGATGCATGGAGGAGCAAAACATCCCCAGGGACTGGATAATGGTATATGTGAGTCCTATATTCAAACAGGGAGATCGCCATTCCACAAATAACTATAGGTCGGTGAGCTTGACCACCATAGTGTGTAAAGTACTAGAGAGCATTATACAAGATGTCTTGATGGAACATCTACTACAATACATCCTAGTACAATAAATGAATACCAATATGGTTTTATGCCAGGATGCTCCTACTTGGCAAAATTACTTAAGGTGCTGGATGCTTGGATTAGATCCTGGAATGTGGTGGCAATATCAACAATATATATCTAAACTTTGCCAAGGCTTTTGGTAGTGTGTTCCATGAAAGGTTGAAAGCTAAACTGAAAGGGTATGGAATTCGGGGGAGATTCCTAGCATGGATCAGACTTTCTCTGTGACCGTAAGCAGCGTGTGGTGAGTAGGCATGAAATCATGTGTACCCGTAACCCTTGACAAGCAGGATACAACAGGGCAGTCTACTAGACCCATTGTTGTTTGTTTGTTTCATAAATGACATGCCAGAAGCTATACATTCCTCCATACAAATGTTTGCAGATGATGCCAAGTTATTCAGGGGAATTAAGAACCAAATGGACTGTGAAGAGCTACAGAAAGAGTTCTGTCAGTTCAGGAGTGGTCAAAAAATTGCTGTTAAGGTTCAATGTCACAAAATGCAAGATGATGCACCTAGGTCATACCAACAATAAAGAGGCATATCACATATCCCAACGGGACGAAGAAATGTGAAAAGGACCTGGGTGTGCATGTTGACAAGGAGCTGAAGTTTTTGGACCATTACGAGAAGAATGAAAATCAAGTGAAGAAGCTAGTGGGTCTTATGAGAAGGTAGTTTAAGATATATAGGCACTCCGTCCCTTGAAATGCTCTTCAAAAGTGAGGTGGATCCCTGTTTGGAGTATTGTCTGGTTCCTGAGATATGGTAGACTTAGTCACCAACCCCTGGCATGCATGCCAAAGTTGGCACATGCGAGGGTTAACAATGGCACGCCAAGTGATTTTAAAAACTTATTACAAAATCGAAAAATAATAGCACCATTTCAAATAAACAAATTGTAACATGAGCTCGAGCTAGAACTAATGTGTCCATTGCTGGGTCATGCGGGTCGTGTCGTGTTGCGTCTCCAACAAAGTATGTTGGCACTCGGGCCTTCGTTGTTGAGCAGCGGCAATTGGACAGTGATTACATGAGAGCATCAAGTTTGACTTGGAGGATTTTTACATTATTCGCGATTGTATATTGAAAAACACTCTCTACTGACCGGAGGAATAGGCCGGAGGGTATATAACAACAAAAACTTTGCCATATGATAAGATTTATTCAGAAAATTTTAAATGAGATGTGTGCATGGCTGTGATTGACCATCCAAAGGCAGATCAGAGAGTGTAGTATTGTGCCTTTAGCTAAGACAGTCCATAGTGACAACAGTGACTGCAGCTGCGACTAAAATTAAATTGAAGTGGAAAACTAAATTTGGACAAGCAATCAGGCCAGTGCGTGGTAGTAACCAAGACATATTATTGGTGCCGCAAAGAAAGTTTTTCTTTTGTGTGCGTGTTTTCTCAAGGACTGTAATTGTGATTACGATCCACCATTCATAGGGAGATACAGTGTACATAGTAATAATGCACAAAGATAAATTCGTTGATGAGAACTGGAAAAGAGATAATAAGTAAATAATAGTTAAAAAACAAAAAACAAGCAGAACTGTCTCGAACGGCATTAATGCCGCCACAAAGGAAGTTTAATTTTTTTTCTGTGTTTTCTAAAGGACTGTGATTGTGCTTATGACTCACCATTCATAGCGAGATACAGTGTACATAGTGACAGCACATAGATATACCAACAACTTGTTGAGGAAAATTGGAAAAAACCCAGAAAAAAGTCAAACTGTCTTCGACTACAACAGGCGGAGGGAAGTGAGAGTAAGGTAACACACGAAAAGATGCAGTTTCAAAATATTTGTAAAGAGGTCCTGAAGATGCCATCAACCCCACAGGATGTGAGGAGGCTGGGACAAAAGCAGGGGGATAAGCCTCGCCCCCTCAGGATCACACTAGTGAGTGAGGAGGAGAAATGGGGGGTTATTCGGCAGGCAAAAAACTTAGCAAGGTGCGAGGCATCTCGGGGAGCATTAATTCACCCAGATCGCACGGTAATGCAGAGGGAACAGCACAAGAAGCTCCTGCAGGACTTGAAGCAGAAGAGGGAGGAGTCAAGGAGGAACGGGGACGGGTGTACATGGGTTATATTCAGGGGGGGGCGTAGTGGAAGCAAGTGTGCCGACACAGGGCCAGGGGGCAGTAGCGCACCCTCCACCAGCTCTACCCCCCACCCGGGAGGTGGCACCAGCTCCACCTACCAAACAGGAGGCGAGCGCCGTGTAAACAATGACGTTTCTAACCACAAACTGCAAAATACAGTGTACTTAGCAAATGCTGCAGCTTCTAAGAAGCAGAGACGTTACCGAGAACAAATTCTGGCTTAAATGTCATGTACACTAATATTGACACATTTCTTGATAAGAGAGAGGAGTTTGAAACACTACTGAAAGTACACCAACCAAATATTGCAGGAGTTGTAGAACTGTTGTACAAGAACAGGAGAATCGACCCAAAGGAATGTGAATTCAGTATTGCTGGATATGACTCATTTACGAAACTTTCTCAAGAAATTTGCAAGAGGGGTGTGGTTATCTATGCTAGGCAAGACCTTAGAGCCAGCCAGGCGAAGGTACAGGGATAGGATATTATTGAAGAGTCCAAGTGGTGTAAAATTAAATTAAAGGGAGGTGACTTACTTATTGTCGGGTGTATCTACAGATCCCCAAACTGTAGCCCACTAAATCAAAGGAACTTAAGAGCCTTAATAGACAACGCGGCGATACTCAACCCTAGCCACCTCCTTATCACGGGGGACTTTAACTATGACGACATCGACTGGAGAAACGAGTTCACCCAAAATGACTTTAATAACCCTGCTACTCTTTTTGTAGAAACTCTGAGATATAATTTTCTGTTCCAACATGTTAGAGACCCGACACATTACACAGGGGAGCAAACACCGAAGCCACTTGACCTCATCAAAACAAACGAGGGGGTATGGTGGCCAAACTGGAACACCTTGCCCCAGTTGGCACCAGTCACCATATAGTGTTGTCATTCAAATTTAACTGTTACCTAGTTCAGGATAAGGCCAGGCCAAGGTGCAAATATTACAAGGGGAATTACAACTGGCCTGACTCATTAAGGCACAAGAACGCAGACACTACGCTGAATATCATAACTAGTAAAGTGACCTATTTGATCGATAAATATATACCCAAGACCATACCCAGTGCCTCTAGGAATACGAGGGGATCCCTACACATGAACCACGCGGCTGTCGACAGAGTTAAGAAGAAAACCCAGAAATTCAAAACGTGGGTTGGGTCAAACGATGAGCAGGACAGGAGGCTGTATGCAAGAGCCAGAAACCAAGCAAAGATAGAGTGTAGACGGGCTGAAAAGGAGTTCCAGAGGCTGGTTGCAAGCGAGGTCAAGTCAAACCCAAAGGCGTTTTACCGCTATGCAAAGTCGAAATTAAAAATGAGAGTAGGAGTATCAGACCTGAGGCTTGAAGATTGTAGTTACGCAGATTCTGACTAGCACTGACCCACATTGTGTTCACAGAAGAGGGTATTAGATATAAACTGTCCAGTCTAAAGGTCCATAAGAGTCCCTGCCCTGACATGCTGCATCCTAGAGTGCTAAGAGAGTTGTGCAACGAGCTTGCCGAGCCCCTGAAGATCCTGTTTTGTAAATACCTGGATGAACAAAAGGTCCCCAGTGAATGGAAAGTGGCTTATGTGAGTCCTATCTTCAAGAACGGCGATCGTCCGATCGTCACTCCACGAACAACTATAGACCGGTGAGCCTGACCAGCATAATATGTAAAGTACTTGAGAGTATTATCAGAGATGCCGCGATGGAACATCTACTACGAAACAACCTTGTAAAGGATTGCCAACACGGTTTTATGCCGGGGCGCTCCTGCTTAACACAATTGCTCAAGGTATTGGATATTTGGACCCATATTCTGGAACGGGGTGGTAATATCGACAATATTTACCTAGATTTTGCCAAGGCTTTTGACAGTGTACCCCACGAAATCATCATCCATACCTGTCACAAGCGGGGTACCACAGGGCAGTGTATTGGGCCCGCTGTTGTTTGTTTGTTTCATAAATGACATGCCTGACGTTGTACACTCCTCCATACAAATGTTTGCCCATGACGCCAAGTTATTTCGGGAAATCAAGAACTAAGCGGACTGTGAAGAGCTGCAGAAGGACCTATGTGGTCTCCAAGAATGGTCGAAGAAATGGCTGCTGAGATTCAATGTCACGAAGTGTAAGAGGATGCACCTGGGGCATACCAACGATAAGGAGGCGTATCATATGTCCCAACGGGATGAAGAAACTGCACTATTTGAGACTGAATGTAAGGAGGACCTAGGTGTGTATGTTGACAATGAGCTGAAGTTCTCGGGCCATTGCGAGAAGAAGGAAAATCAGGCAAATAAATTATTGGGTCTTAAAGAAGGTCGTTCAGATATCTAGACGGTTTCGTCCCTCGTTACGGTCTTCAAGAGTGAAGTGCTTCCCCATCTGGCGTACTGTCACCCTGTCTGGTCCCCGAGACATGCTAGGGACTGTCAGTTGGTTGAAAATGTTCAAAGGGCCACCAGACTGGTGCCTGCACTTCGGCACCTGAGCTACCCTGAGAGATTGGAGCGCCTGAACTTGCCTAGCTTATACTACAGACGGGCAAGGGGTGACCTAATTGAGGTGTATAAGCATCTCAAGGGGCACTACTTAGTCGAGTGTCCTTACTTGTAACTGGCGGACGCTCGCCCCACAAGGGGTCACAGCTCAAGAATGAAGAAGCCGCAAGTCCAGAAAACTGTGAGGGCAAACTTTTTCGGAGTGAGGGTTGTGAACTCTTGGAACAATCTACCAGAAAGTGTTGTAACGGCACCGAGTGTGAGCTCTTTCAAGACAAGACTTGACCAACACTGGAGCGGTTTCAGGTACATTCAGGAGCCGGTGCATGCCCAGTACTTGCCAACAGTGCGTAATAGAGACGTGACCGATCGCCCAAGCGGCTAACGAGCCGATCAGTGGTGAAGAGGATAAAAGTAAGTAAAAAAGGGTGCCAGCGAGGTCAAGACCGGCAGGGCAGCTAATTATTTTTTTAAAAATAGTATTAGTCTGCCACAAGGGCATGATCACTTACACATTTTAGTTCTTAGATTACAATTATACCCTTCCAAGCTAACCTGGCCCATAAGCCACGCCCCTCTTCTATACTAATAGCTGATTGGTCCATAGAAAATTCAAACACAAATGTGTTCGCAATTGGTTAGTACAGTAGACCTGTTATGATCTAAAATAATGTTAAATATCTGAACTATCAAAATACAAATGATTTCAAGGCAGGAGCACTTCGGGGAGGGTGCTAGAAAATTTTAAATATTTATCATAAATGGTTGATATGAATAAGCGCTTGTATACTTGTAGTCCGCGGGGAGGTAAAATGCTCAGGGGAACCAATCAGCTATCTGTAGTTATAGACTAGGGGCAGGGTTTATGGGACAGGTTAGCGTGGAAATACTATACAGGTAGTAGATGTGATTATAAAGGAAGTCATCCAAGTGAGTGGCTAATTTCTTCGTCAGAAGAAACTAAGTGTGAGAGTCTGGTGGTTGGCATCACCCCCCCTCCCTACACACCATACAAAGAAGCCTATGTGAATGCAGCAGCAGGGGCTTTAAAGGGACCTTGACACTAAAGGCCTGCTACCAGGACACAGAAAAAATTATCTTAGTAAAATTAAAGATTATTATTACTATTATTAAGCAGATGATTAGAATTATATTACATTGTAAACTGGGCTTACGCCTAAGAAGATTCTTACAGTCTGCACACCCCCCTCCCCAACAGTGACAGCTGTCAAGAACCAGTGTCCCACAGGTGTAAGTACGTAAATGGAAGAGGTAAGTTTGTGACAAGACATGAATAGGCGTAGGAATGCAGGGGCTACAACCCCAGCATCACAAGGAAGTTTGTTGACATGCAATTACTGCAGAGCGACACGTCTGATGTACATTGTGCAACAACCTTCATGCTTTACTGCAGAATGCAGTAAAGCATGAAGGTTGTTGCTGGTATTGCCCTACCTGCAAAATCAAAGTAAACGAGGTGTTTGCAGATCACAGGGGAAAGAAGTACTTAGAGACAAAAATAGAGGAAGCAAAATCCATGTTGGTTGCCAGGCTGGAGCAGGGTGGGAAAGAGATCCTCACTAAGACTGGGATAGTAGCCGACAAAACAGAGGAAGTAGTTAAGAGGAGCTATGCTCAGGTTGTAGCAGGGTCACAGAAGGTGACGGAGAGTAATGCAGGATCTGAACAGGTCCTCTGGCGGCTAGGGACTCTGCAGAAGTGTGTTGAAGAGTTGACAACTAGTAGACCTACTGACTGATATGGGAGAGGAAGAGAAATGGGAACATTCAGAGTGCAGGGACAACATAATAGTGTTTGGAGTCCCTGAGAGCCAGTCGGAGGAAGCCGAAACCAGGAAAACATACGAAAAGTTGAAATTTCATAATATTTGTGATGAGGCTCTGAAATTATCAGCGCCCACTCAGGACGTGAGGAAGCTAGGACAAAGGCAGGAGGACAAGCCCTGCCCCCTGAGAATCACACTAGTGAATGAGGGTAAGAAATGAAAAGTTATTCAGCATGTAAAAAAACTTCGCAAGGAGCAATACATTTCGGGATATATTCATGAACCCAGATCGTATGGTAATGCAGAGGGAATAGCACAAAAAACTCCTGGAGTCCTTGAAGCAGAGGAGGGACGATGAAGAACAGGGACGGACGTAACGTACAGTACATGGGCTATATACAGGGGGAGGGTAGTGGAGGCAAGTGCACCAGTACAGAGCCAGGGGACAGCGGGACACTCCCCATCCGCTGTACCTCCTACCCAGGAGGCAAGCGCTATGTAAACAATGTCATCTCTGACCACACCCCACACAATACAAGGGATACAGTAAACGAGGTAGTTGCAGAGAATAGAGGGGGGCCGGCGTCAATAACAAGTCCGGAGACATTACTGAGGAAAATTTCCAGCTGGAAAGTCATGTACACTAATACTGACACGTTCCTTGACAAGAGAAAGAAGTTTGAAAAGTTACTGAGGGTACATCAGCCCGATATGGTAGGTGTTGTAGAACTGATTGTGACTTCAATATAGATATATATGACTCATTTATGAACCATTCCCAAGAAACTTGTAAGAGGGTTGTGGTTATCTGTGCTAGGCAAGACCTTAGAGCCAGCCAGGTGAGAGCGTGGGGAGAGGATGTTTTCGAAGAATCAAAGTGGTATAAAATTAAACTGAAGGGGAGAGACTTATTCATTGTGGGATGTACCTACAGATCCTCAAACTGAAGCATATTAAACTGGAGGGTCCTTAATTGGCAATGTAAAGGCACTAAACCTGAACTACTTCCTTGTCGTGGGGGATTTTATTTATGGCGACATCAACTGGAGAAATGAATCCACGCCAAACTACCTAAATAATCCAGTCACTCTTTTCGTAGAAACTCTGAGAGACAATTTTCTATTCCAATATGTTAAAGATCTGACTCACCATAGAGGGGACCAAACACCCAAACCGTTGGACCTCATCATAATCAGCGAGGAGGGTATGGTGGCCAAGCTGGAACACATCGCCCCCATTGGCACCAATCACCACGTAACGTTGTCCTTCAGATTTAAATCTTATTTGGTTCATGACAAAACCAGGTTCAGATTCAAATATTACAAAGGAAATTACAACGGGATGAGGGAGGAGATGAGGAGTATACACTGGCCTAATTTACTAAGGAATAAGAACACAAATACTACGCTGAATATCATAGCCAGTAAAGTTAACCATTCAATAGATAAATATATACCCAAGACCAAACCCAGTGCCTCAAGAAATACAAGGCGACTGCTGCACATGAACCATGCGGCAGTCGACAAAGTTAAGAAGAAAACAAAGTATTTTAAGAAGTGGGTTAGGACAAATGATAAGCAGGACAGGAGGATGTATGCCAGATCCAGGAACCAAGCAAAGTCACAGTGTAGAAGGGCTGAAAAAGAGTTCTAGAGGCAGATTGCAAGTGAGGTCACGTCAAATCCAAAGGCTTTTTACCGCTACGCAAAGTCGAAATTAAAAACGCGAGTAGGCATATCGGACCTGAGGCTTGAAGATGGTGGTTATGCAGATTCTGACCAGGATGAGGCGGATGAGTTGAACAAATTCTTTTCGTCGGTGTTCACAAGAGAGGACGTGAACAATCTTCTTACGTTTGAGGAAAGGCGGTTTGATACAGTTCTGACCCACATTGTGTTCTCGGATGAGGTTATAAGAAATAAATTGTCAGAGCTAAAGGTTCACAAAAGTCCTGGCCCAGATATGGTACACCCCAGAGTGTTAAGAGAACTGTGCAACGAGCTTGCGGAGCCCCTTAAGATCCTGTTCTGCAAATGCCTGGATGAGCAAAAGGTCCCCGATGACTGGAAAATAGCTTATGTGAGTCCTATATTCAAGAAGGGCGATCATCACTCCACGAATAATCATAGACCAGTGAGCCTGACCAGCATAGTATGTAAAGTACTAGAGAGCATCGTAAGAGATGCCATGATGGAACATCTATTACGAAACAAACTTGTAAAGGACTGTCAACACGGTTTTTTTGCCGAGACGATCCTGTTAAACCCAATTACTCAAGGTACTGGATATTTAGATTCAAATTCAAGAACAAGACGGAAATATCGGCAATTCATACCTAGATTTTGCCAAGGCTTTTGGCAGCGTGCCCCATGAAAGGCTGAGAATTAAACTGGAAGGGCACGGGATTCAGGGAAGTGTCCTAGAGTGCATCGGTGACTTTTTGCATGATGTAAACAGTGTGTGGTGATAGCTTTTCCACTCGGGACGCCTCGGTATGTGCTGACAGCATTGCTGGGGTTATACAGGGTGGTATGAGTGCATTTATCCCATCTTCTACCAAAACTTTCACTTTGCAATCATGGTTTGATCGCTCTTGCTCTCTTGCATGCAGGGAGAGAGATAGGGTATATCAAGCTATGAAACTATCTCCTTTTCCTATTACCAACTCCTCTTTCATTACTTTTAGGAATCGTTGTAAGGCTATTCTTCGTAGGGCCAAACGGAATTTTATAAAAAGAACGACAGATGTCCTGACTAATTCTTCCCTTAGTAAATCCTTCTGGTCCTTAACTCAAAACATCTGTAATAACTTCTGCACTCCCTCTTTTCCTCCTCTCTTCCGACCTGATAACTCTATACCCAACTCTCCCCCTGACAAAGCCAATCTCTTTGACACCTTATTCTCCTCTAACTCCACCTTAGATGATTCCAACTCTATCCCTCCTACCCCTGCTCTTCCTACTGAACCTAAGCACTTTCCTATAATTTCCACTCGTAGGGTTGCTGGTGTGTTATCCAGGTTGGATGTGAGCAAGGTGTTCTGAGGGAGTGTGCTGAAATTCTGGCTCCGGTGTTTGCTCGCCTCTTTCGCCTTTGCCTCAAAACCCAAACTTTTCCTTCTTCTTGGAAGCATGCCTTGGTTCAGCCCATCCCGAAGAAAGTTGACCATTCTAATCCCTCTAACTATCACCCCATTGCCCTAACTTCATCCCTCTCTAAGATTTTCGAAACTATCTTGAACTCTCATTTTCTCCGTCACCTTGAACGCCATTCTCTTTTGTCGGATTACTAGTATGGCTTTCGCCAGGCAAGATCTACTGGTGATCTGCTGTCCTATTGCACCCATCTTTGGTCATCCTCTCTTAGGGATTATGGGGAAACTTTCGTCGTGGCCCTCGACATCTCCAAAGCATTTGGCAGGGTATGACACAAGTCTTTGCTTTCTCTCCCCCACTTTGTTCTCTAATCTTTAGCTTCCTTGAAAACCGATCCATGGCAGTTGCTGTAGAAGGATCGATCCCTCGCTCTTTCTCTACCAATAGTGGTGTCCAACAGGGTTCTGTTCTTTCACCTACTCTCTTCCTTCTTTTTATCAATGATCTACTTCACACTACAACTAATTATATTCATTCTTTCGCTGATGATTCTACTCTTCATTCTTCTTCGCATTTTCCCGTTCCCCCTAAGTCTAAAACTAGGTCTGTTTCTAGAGCTGATATCATTATATTTATCAATGCGGATCTGTGCAGCATCTCCGAATGGGGAGGTAGAAACTTGGTTAAATTCAATAGTAATAAAACACAGTATTTACCAATTACGCTTTCCCAATTAGATGATCTCCCACCAATCACATTTCAGGACGCTGTCATTCTGCCAAATTCTAAAATATATAATGCTAGGCCCCACCATTTACACTAATATGTCATGGAAGCCACACATCCTCAACATTGCTAAAGCTGCCTCCCGAAAGCTGGGAATGCTGTGCAGATGCCGTAGCTACTTCACTTCTGAGCAGTTGCTTCAAGTATATAAGGGAATCATTCGTCCTAACTTGGAATACAGCTCTCATATCTGGGGTGGCTCTTCTTCTGTCCAACTGTTAGATAGGGTGAAATCAAAGGCATTTCGTCTTATTAACTCTCCTCCTTTAGTTGACAACCTCTCTTCCCTTTCTCTTCGCCGCAAGGTTGCTTCACTCTTTCTCTTTTACAGGTTCTTTAACGGGCAATGTTGGGTGGATTTGGTATCCTGTGTACCACCGGCAAGGCCGTGGGCTCGTAACACACGTTTTTACCGCAGTGTCCACCATTTATCTGTGGATGTCGGTCACACTAGAATAACCCGTTATAGTACATCCATCTTTCCTCACACAGCCAAACTGTGGAATGCTCTGCCTCCTGTGTTTCCATACTCATAGAATCTGGCTCACTTCAAAAAGCTGGTTTTCCGGCATGTTCGTAGTGTAGATTAATATAACCTTTTCCTTTTATATTTTTAATTTATATTTATTCATATTTTTTAGACCCCTAGGCCCCGATGTGGGTCGTTCGATCTGTGCCCGGGTGGACTATTCCCAGTAAAAAAAAAGAAGTCCGAAATCGTCATGTGTACCTATGAGAAGGAGGCACTACCACAGGGCAGTGTATTGGGCCCGTTGTTGTTTGTTTGCTTCATAAATTATATACCAGATGCTATACACTCCTCCATACAAATGTTTCCGGACGATGCCAACTTATTTAGGGAAATTGAGAACCAAACAGACTGTGACGAGCTCCAGAAAGATCTCTATGAGCTTCAAGAATGGTCTAAGAATTGGCTGTTAAGATTCAATGTCACGAAGTGTGAAAGGATGCACCTGGGTCGCCCTAACAGTAAGGAGGTGTATTACATGTTCCAACGGGACGAAGAAACTGTACTAATTGAGACTGAATGTGAAAAGAACCTGGGGTGTGCATGTCGACAGTGACCTTAAGTTCCTCGGCCATTGTGAGAAGAAGGTGAATCAAGCAACGTTTACAGGTAGATATCTGGATGATCCGTCACGATCTTCAAGAGTGAGGTGCTTCTACCGTCTGGGGTACTGTCACCCCGGTCAGGTCTCCGAGGTATGCTAGAGATTGTCAGTTGATTGAAAATGTCCAAAAGAGGGCCACAAGACTGGTGCCTGCTCTACGGAATCACAGTTACCCAGAGAGATTAGAACGCCTACAACTACCTAGCTTATACTACAGACGGGCGAGGGGCAATCTAATCGAAGTAAACATCTCAGGGGGCACTACTTGGTCGAATGTACATACCTGTAGATGGTGGACGTCCGCCCCACGAGGTGGTCACAGCTCAAGGTTGAAGAAGCCAGAAGTTCAGAAAACTATGAAGTCAAACTTTTTCGGAGCAAGATTGTGAACTCTTGGAACAATCTGTCAGAGTGTTGTGACGGTACCAAGTGTGAGCTCATATAAGGCCAGATTGATCAACACTGCAGCAGGTCCCGATATATTCAGGACTCCTGAATCAGGAGCCAGTGCATGCCCAGTACTTGCCAACAGCGCGTAACAGAGACGTGACCTACCATCCAAGCGGCTAACGAGTCCAGGGGTCCTGAACGAGCCGACCAGTGGCGAAGAGGATAAAAATAAAAGTAAATAGTAGTACCCGTCCATTCAGCTGTAGCTTGTGTAACGTCAGGCCCAGTGTTGCCAATTTAGCTTTCACTTAAAATACGTAGCTCGCCTTCATTTATCCTCTACGCCACTAATCAACTCGTTAGCCACTTGTGTTAATTTTCTTGGATATTTTATATATCTAAGAAATTATAGTCCAATTATATGTTTTATTATTTTGAATATGTATTTACATCACTTTTATTGAAATTAAGCAATCATCTTTCTATTAGTATTCATTCTGCCGGATTTTTTACTTGCGGGAGTTTCTATTTCTAGGTTCCAACACTGATTACTCAGCCCGTCAGGTATGGTCAGTGTTCTTTCAGCCGTGGTGCCAGAAGCTACTCACAATCAAATAGCCACACTGGCAGTTGCCAAGAAAGCCAAATTAGATGTTCCATCGTTTCAACCCTCTTTGACAAAAGACTTTGGATTTATTCTTCAGAATGGTCGAGCTGTGTGTGCTTTGTGTTGCGAGATTGTTGTTTGCCGGACATCAAGTGTAAAGAGACATTGTGAAATGAAGCATGAGAAGACATAAGGACAATGCAGACACGGCTGAAGCAATTAAGAAGGCAATATCCTGCTATGAAAAACAACGTAGTGTTATGAAGATTCTGACTGCAAACAAAGATCATCCAACTAAGGCCAGCTACAAAGTTTCTCTGTGTATTCCTAAACATGGAAAACCATATATTGATGGGGATTATATAAAAGAGGTCTTTCTCAACAGCTCTTAAGTTTTATTTAGTAATTTACCAAACTACAAATATAAGAGAACATCAAACTGTTGCATTAACAAATGCAACTGTGCTCAGCATTGCGGCTGATGAGAGTGTTATTATAAATGACATACCACATTTGGCTATTGTCACCAGGTACAGTGACACAGGGGTACACGAGGAACTGTGCTGCCTAAGACCTACTATGCATGGTGCTACCCAGGGAGATGACATTGTTAAAATGTTCATGTAGTACATATATATATATATATATATATATATATATATATATATATATATATATATATATATATATATATATATATATATATATATATATATATATATATAATATCACACTTCAGAGGCAACAAGATGTTGCCTCTGAAGATGTCTTGAATAAAGACGAAAGCTAAGGTATTCCATTTTCCCGATTTTATCAAGATTTATCTTATCCACGTTTTCATTGTGGATTTACATATATATATATATATATATATATATATATATATATATATATATATATATATATATATATATATATATATATATATATATATATATATATATATATATATATATATATACCTGTATATGCAAGTAAATCACTGTGGGTGTGCGTGATCCAGGTACATGCTGATAACCACAAGGAAGGAAGAAAACATGAAGTTCCCAAGCGCTTTCGTGCAATTCACATCTTCAGGGGTGAGTACAGACTAAGGAGAAGTACAAAACAAGGTATATATATATACAGAGGAGGGTGAGATCAAGTCCTCAATGGTCAGGTATTAGGTAATGACCCTACTAATCTTCAAAAAGCACCGCAGCAGTGGGTAGTCAGGTCAGAGGGTAAGCTGACCCAACCTTCTCGCCTGGTTACAAATCTTCTTAATTACGAAATTATCCAGTTTGTACATGCCATTACTCAAATTCATGTTGATGGATTCGGTATGTTTAATGGGTTGGGTTTTTCATTGACCAAATCGATAGTGGGAAGAGGGGTGAAACAACAACATGTCTCAGCTAATTTATTCCTTATAAAACATATTGCATCCCGTCAGAATACAAGAAGAGTTGGCCTTCCTCGGAAGAACAACTATGACTTTAGTTACACTGCCCATCAATATACGTCTTACATCAACTGTGTGTCATTAACACCCATACTTCATAACAATCACTGACCTCCTTACCTCGGTCATCCCTTCTTACAATGACCCCCAACACATCAGACTGCTTCACCTGTTTGGAATATAGCACCCTAGGTTATAGTATATCACCTCCTCACCACATTATAGCACCACCTCACCACATTATAGCACCATCTCACTACACCCCGGTTACACTCCACACTTAAGAACATAAGAAAATAAGGAGTATGCAATAGGCCGGTTGGCCTGTGCATGGCAGCTCCTGTCGAGAGTTACTACCACTCTCTATCATCCATGAATCTATCCAGCCTCCTTTTGAAACTTTCCAGCGTTCCAGCACTTACTACAAAGTTGCTAAGCTTGTTCCACTCGTCCACCACCCTATTTGTAAACCAGATCCTTCCTATCTCCCTCCTAAACCTAAACTTATCCAACTTAAATCCGTTGTTCCGAGTCCTATCCTGCTCGGATATTATAAGAACTTTATCTACATCACCTTTACAAGTATGGAACTCCTCGCTATTTCTAGGTACACATATCAGGCACTTCGTTCGCACACCGCCCTGATTCTACGCCTGGTATTCTAGGTCGCTCCAAGTGACGACCGCGAATCTTCTCAAGCATACTATTATGTGTTCCTATTCCTGGGTGGTGATATGCCGGGAATCCACAGGTTCACAGTGGAGGAGCGTAACGGTGTACAGTCACCTCACATGGTGCGGCTCTCACTGGAGTAATGGCCGCTGTTCTGAAGACGCTCAGAACGCGTGGGACCTGTGTGACGAGCGATACTGATAAATAATGCCTGATGGGCCGTTATCACCCACCCTAACACATTACTACTTCACTTTATAACATCAGGCAAGGTTTTAAGCTGTAAAAACTGCTAGATAAGTCATTTTTAGGCTGAATATAGCACGATGAAGTTCACTGACCTGTTTCGGTGAAAAGACGAGTGATACTGAGAATAATGCCTCCTGCCTCTCATCGACTAGGCCTACAGTTTCCAATCTTTAATTATCACTTTGATTTCTTATGGTTCTCACATGAACACTTTCCTATTTATTGTGACCTTATGCCTTATAAATACATATCTTAATCCTAAATTACATACTAAAGTACGGCTCAGGTTTGACAGTTCCTGGGGAAATTAATTGGGCGATATCATTAACTCAAAACTGTTATCCGGGTACAAGTGACGCTAACTCTGAAACAAAAGCCACCCGTCGAATGTTCATAGCGTGGGTATATCCACTTAACTTAAAACTGGAATTAGGGATCCTCCCCTCACAAATTGCACTCGTTGAACACCGTCATAAGATTCTCTGATCACTGTATAATTCGTGGGTATACGTCACACGAGATAACGAGGTGTATTAAGTTTACACCGATGCATACAAGATATTTCCTTTGAAGTATAGTTTCTGGATCACTTCCAGCACTTCACATAGGTCTGATACATTTATCCTTTTTCCAAATCAATGTTCTTTTATAGTTTCATCTGCTACTATGTTCACTAATCGTTCACAGACGTCAATAGAATGACCTTCAAACACGATCTACATTTAGCCCTCATAGTACACTAATCCGTATTGATTGGACTCTCCCAACCATCTTATAGATACCTTGAGTTCTCTTTAATGCTATGAGTACATTTACTTAATATTATATACCCGTACCTGGGTACAAGTCATCAAATAATTCAGTAACATTCAGTAGGTGAGTTTTCCTTTATCAACGTTTCCCGTTTTCTGAGATCCTACAAGCGCGGTGGATTTGAATGTTATGTAGCGTAATATGAATTAATGAGTTTTTAGGGATGACAATGATGTGCGCAGTACACTGACAGTTTACTTGGTGGATATTGAAACTAAAACGTTCTGCTACTCTTCCCTACAACCGTCGCTGACCAGCTGATCACCGAGCAGTCAGACAGCTTGGCTTGGCAGAGATACTCGCGGTGGTCGGCCAGTAGCGACGTTCACTTCCGGTGGACTCGTGTATATAAGCCCCCAGCCTCGTCGTGAAGTGGCTGCAACTATATTCAACACCAACTTGTCTCTCCTGAATGGCCGTAGTGCGACTCGAGTGGACAAATGAGTTGGCTCTGTCACGTGCCTGTGGCGCTCGGGAACTCGCATGGCATGAGGCATATGTTCACGCCTCCATTCCACACAAGCTATTAACTTGTTAATTGTACTTATTATATTATTATTGTTCTTAGTTACTTAGGTTAATTGTATATTTATGTATGTTATTAATATGCATCATTGTGTTACTCTGTTAAGTCAAATCAAGAGTAGTATTAATTATATAAATTATCTAGCAAATGTCCTGGATCACGTGATATGAGATGCGCTCCTCCATGGCGTGGGGACGCTTCCCAGTAGCGAAAAACCGTGGCATAGGGTGTAGTCGTGTCCATGCGTTCTCTAGCCTTGACCCTTGTCTAGTGCCTTGTCCAGCCTTCTGCAATGCCCTAGGGGTATCAGGTATTAGTGACACGTTCAGTTAGGCCTAGGAAGGGATCCTGGTGGTAAGGAATCTCCTGTTTGGTAGGAAATAACTATTTTGTATGTATATTGCATGTCTGTGTAATATAGTTATGTTAAGTAATATTCGTTTGGTCTAACTCCTTACCGGTATATCTTCGCCCTTCCGGCATCACTCTTATTTTAATATACGATCACTTGTTCCCTTAAATTCTTGTTTGCTAGTCAGTACTCCCTTTAGAACATAAATTGAATTAATTAATTATCTTCCCTTTTGTGACTCACATATTTCAACTGTTCTTACTTATTCAAGTACATTTAGTTGAGGTTTTTGTGGGGATAATTATTGCCGTGTTTCCTATTTGTTCCTTTATTTGATAATAACTTGAGGTAGGTTTCACTCCCCAGGTATAAAGGATATTGGGATCGCGACAGCTCAACGGCAGATACAAATCTCTCTATAGTTGATGCTTCTTTGTCTGCATTTCTTATAAGTGTGATGCCCCAGCGGCTACTCCCGAGGTGCGATACAACCTTAAGAAAGCAGACTGGAGGGGCTTACTCAAGAGCAGTTCGTATAGACACCGTTGGAGAAGACATCAACACCAAAATCACACACATAGAACAAGCCATAATACACGCAGCAGATTTAACAATTCCTAAGACTTCGGCAACTGCCCACAAGCCTGGAGTTTCATGGTGGACACGAGATTGCCGACGAGTGATTTGTGAGCGCAATAGACGGTGCCGTGTTTTCAACAGAGCTCCATCTATTGAAAACCTCATAGACTTTTATCCCACAGGTGAATAGTGGAGGGCAGCTTCTCGACGAACCCCAGGCCACTGCCAACGCCCTAGGCCAGAAGTTCGCAGATGCCAGTAGCTCCACCAATCATGATCCACGCTTCGGCGTGTTCCGTGATCGTGCTGAGCTAGTGCATCTCGACTTCGAGAACGGGGACGAACATGACTATAACCGAACATTCTCCCCAGAGGAGCTTTCCTTAGCTTTAGAAAAAGGTAAGGGCTCTACTCCTGGACCTGACGGTATATGATACGAGATGATTAAGCACCTTGACCAGGGAAACCTGGACAAGTTGCTAGACGTGTACAATGAGATCTGGACGTCCAGAACGTTTCCAAACCCATGGCACTATGCCCATGTCGTACCGATCCCTAAGAGAAATAAATGCCCTATGAACACCAACTCATTCCGTCCGATTTCGCTCACAAACTGTCTGTGTAAGGTCATGGAACGTATAATAAAACGTTGGCTAATGTATTTTTTGGAAAGTAACAACTTATTGAATGATCGACAGTGCCAAGGTAGAAGCACACTAGATCATTTAATAAGTCTGGAAACAGACATCTCAAAGGCTCTTTGCAGTAAAGAAACACTAATTGCAGTATTCCTAGACATAGAAAAAGCTTTCGACATGACATGGCGAACTGGCCTCATGATGAAGCTTCAGGCCTTAGGTCTGAGAGGTAATTTACCTGTTTTCATTAGAAATGTTTTGCAAGACAGAACTTTTTCCGTCAAATTAAAAGATAACGTAAGGTCGGACACATTTGTCCAAGAAAACGGAGTTCCTCAAGGCAGCGTTTTGGGTCCTGTACTATTTCTCATAATTGTGGTGTGGTGGATGTAATCCTAGACAAGGTTCTTGAAAATCCAGGGCACGAGCAGTAGATATATTCAATAAGTGTACAAGACTGGGCGTGATAGCCAACCGATACAGGAGCGATTACTAGGGACCCCGGACCGTAGGTAGGCCGAGGCCGATCTGAGGGAAATTAGCTAGCCAGGCAAGGGGAGTTGCTAGACATTCCTAGGACAATAAATGAGGTCTTCTAATTACTCGACAAGCGCGGTACAGACATAGTACATCGGGACATAGTAAATGAACATAGGCATTAGACATAAGCATGGACATCAGACATGCTATAATAATATGTAGTAATACAGACATGTGAATAAATGGTACAATGAATGGTAACAAGAGTCCTGGTGTCAGGCGTGTTCACATATCTTGGTATGTACATATCTATACACCTCCCTCCCCCTTTACGCTCGTAGTGCAATCTCGAGCGGCTACGGACTCTTTTTCCATGAGTCGGGGGGAGCGGCGAGGGACAATGGGAGGATCAACTGACGACCTTCGTTCCTGGTCTGGGCAAGGGGACACAGGGGACGGGGAGGAAGGTTCGTCACTAGAGGATGGCACTGGGCGGAGATGGCGTCTGTTTCGCCACCACACACGACCACTGGGGAGGCGGACTTGGTACGAACGAGGCTCGCCACGGCCCATGACGACCCCAACCTTGTCCCAGCGGTGTGACGTCGGGTCCTGGATTCGTACTTGCTGGCCGACGGCCAACCTGGGAAGGGGGCGGGCTTGGGCGTCATAGTGGCTTGTCACTTGGGCCATCCGGGCAGCCTCACGGCGGTCACACTCGTCCGCCTTGATCTGCCATTCATCTAAGAAGGACTGGGGGTGGGCAGGCACACAAGTACGAAGGGGGCGGCCATACAACACCTGGGCAGGAGAGCGTCCGGCAGGGGTAGGGGTGTTACGGAGTTCCAGTAGGCCCCTGTCGAACTCCTCGCAGTCCAGGTTCCCCGTCGGTGCTGTCTTGAGGATGAGGTATTTTACGGACTTTACCGCTGCCTCGGCGTGGCCATTCGCCTGCGGGTAATGAGGGGAGGTGACGATGTGGTGGACGCCCCAGCGTTCGGCGAAGCTCTTGAACTCGTGGCTATTGAACGGGGGCCCACCGTCGGTTCGGAGGCGGAGAGGCACTCCGACTTCCCGGAAGAAGCAACAAAACATCCGGATGACCCTGGAAGAGGTGGTGTCCCGACCACAGGGAACTACCACGGGCCATCCAGAGAGCCTGTCGGCGACCACCAGGAAAGACTTTCCGGCCACATTAAAGAAGTCGGCGGACACGGACTCAAAGGGCCGCTTTGGGAGGTCATTGCACAGGTACGGCTCTTGTTGCTGGCTGGGTTGGAGTTGCTGGCAAGGCTCACAGGCCTCAACCGTGCTCTTAATATCGGCGTCAATACCAGGCCAGAAGACGGTCTGACGGGCTCTGCGCCTGGTGGCTTCAACGCCGCGGTGGCTGTCATGGAGGCTGGTGGCTTCAACGCCGCGGGGCTCATGGAGGCGGGATAAGGTGCGCCGGCGGAGGGCAGCGGGAACGACGATCCTGGGGCCGTACAACACCAGCTCTCCGTCCGCATAGAGGCTATCCCTTAGCTTCCAGAAGGGGAGGGCGGAGGCGTGAATGTCGTAGCGGTTGGTGGGGAATCCAGCGGAGACGTAGTCGAGGAGTTGGACGTATGCCGGGTCTTGAGCGGCGGCGATGCGAAGCTCCTGGAGAGTCCTATCGTCTTCGATGGAGGGCGTCGTCGTCGTCTTGTCAGCAAGAGAAGTGGCTGTGTGTGTCACTAAAGACCGAACGTGAGCAGCGGCCGTGGTACAGTCGACTTCATCTTCAGGTGTGGGGCGACTAACAGGGGCTCGGGAGAGGGCGTCTGGTATGCACAGAAGCTTCCCGGCGCGCCACACAGCTGTAAAGACGTAAGGGGCGGTCTTCTCTTTGAGACGTTGGAGGCGAGGATTTTCGATGGCGTCCAACGTGTAGTGATTAAGAATGGGTATGAGCGGGCGATGGTCCGTCATGAGGGTGAAATGCCCAAGGCCGAACAGGTAAAGGCGGCACTTGGCCATAGCCCAGGCGACTGCCAGCATCTCTAGTTCAATGGTGGCGTATCTGGTCTCCGTGTCCGTCAAAAACCTGGAGCCACACTGAACTAAGCACAGTCTACCCTGGCCGTGGTCTTGAAGGAGGGCATATCCGAGGCCGTATAGACGGGAGGCGTCGGTCTGGAGGACCACTGGTAAGGACGGGTCGAAGGGTGCCAAGGCTGGGGGTGACAGCAACGCCTTCTTAACATTCCTGAACGCTAGGTCGTGGTCAGGAGTCCAGAGGAACGAGCGCTTGGGGCTCATGAGGGGGCGTAGGGGTTGGGCTGATGTGGCGATTTTAGGGGAGAAGTCGGCCAGCTGATTTACCAGGCCCATAAATGAGCGAAGGTCGGTCAGGTTCGCTGGAGTAGGGAAGTCCCTGATGGCCTTGACCTTCTCCTCATCAGCTGAGATCCCCTCTGGCGAGATGTTGTAGCCGCAGTAGTTAACTTGGGAGGCGGCGACCACAAATTTATCTTTGTTCAGGGTGATACCATGGGCACGACATCTTGTGAGCATCAGATGAACTCGGTTCAAGTGGGCCGGGAGATCATCGTCGAAGAGCAGGATGTCATCTACGACCTTCACGCAGTTGGTGACACCCTGCAGAGCCATATCCCCACGGAGGCAGTACGCATCCCCCGTTGCTGCGAAGCCCATGGGTCCGCGGCAGTGTTGGAAGCGGCCGTAGGGCGTGATGAATGTAGTGAGGTGGCGATCTTCTTCCGCCAGGTCGACTTGCCAGTACCCATGTAGTGCATCCGCCGTGGTAAAGAACTTTGCAGACGGGGTGACGCTGCGGACTGCTTGGATGGGCGTAGGCGATGGATGGGCGGGACGGGAGACCTGCGAGTTGAGATGGGTGAGGTCCACTGTGATGCGAACACCTACAGGCTTGGGTGCCAAGACCATAGGGTGGCACCACTCGGAGGGCTCCTCACCGGCGTGTCTGATGATCCCCTGCTGCACCAGAGAATCGAGCTCTGCCTTCACCTTGTCCCGTATGGCAAAGGGGATAGGCCTGGGTGTGTGGATGGCGAAAGGCGTCGCGCCAGGCTTGAGGTGGATTCTCATCGGGGGGCCTGTCATCTTCTTGAGCGGCGTCTTCTGGAGGTCGGGCTTGGAGACAAGGACGTCGCTGAACTGACGAAAAAAGAACTCCCGGGCGGCAGCAGGTGTGGTCATGGCTGAAACAGGTATCTCTGCACACCTGTTGAGGTGTGTCACAGCGAGGATGGGCTTTGGGAACTCGGATGAGACGATGGCCAAGTCCTGACAATGGCCACATGACAAGAGAGGGGTTTGGATGCCCTCATGGACGTGGACTGTGGCAAGGCAAGACTTGGGACCGAGCTGTAGTGTTGCCTTGAAGCAACCCAAAGGTGGAGACATCGGGGACCCGTCCGCTGTGAGCACGTCGTTCATGGCTGTGGGTGACAGGCTACTCCTGGGGATGTTGAGGGCGTCCAGGTGTGTTGGTCCAATCACCGTGATGTCCGCGCCCGTGTCAGGTATCATCAGGAGGTTGGAAGAGTTGGTACCGTAGGACAGACGAACATTGACGGGCTTGGGGGACCTGTCACTCGAGGTATCATCCACGCGTCGGCATCCTTTGTTATTCTTGGGAGACGGTGGTGTGGACGTTCTGTCGGGCTGTGAAGAGACGTTTTGACCTGGAGATGGAGGCTTCTTGGTGGACCTGCAACACTTGGCGAAGTGTCCTTGCTTGTTGCAAGCGTTGCATGAGGCCTTGTTGGCAGGACATCGAGGTGTGCGGGGCCAATGGCCTTGAAACCCACAGTTTCGACATGTACTATCAGCCGCAGGGCACTTTCCTGGACCATGCTGGTGCTGACAGTTTCTGCAGGATTCGGGAGAAGAAACTGGTGACTGTGACGGGGGCTGTGGAGAGGACGTCGTCTGCATCTGGCGTTGATTCCTCTTGTAGGTGGAGACGGCGTGGACTTGAGATGGCGATGAGTGTATAGCTGAGGCAGCCTCTCTTGTGGCCTCATACGACCTGCAACAGGTGACGAAGTCGGTGAGGGAAGAGGCGGCGTCGAGGGTGAGGAGTTTCTGAAGCAGGTCCTCGTCACGTACACCCATCAGCAAGATCATCTTGAGCTGGATCTCAGCACAGGTTACAGGATCGCCTGTACATAGGTCCACCTCGGCTGCTAGGTCCTTAAGTCGTGCATAGAAGTCTGAGAATGATTCCCCAGAAGCTTGTTTGCAGGATAGCAGTTCCCTACGACGCAAAGCTTCATTGCGGAGGCCACGGAAATGACTCTGCAAGGCGTTTAAAACCTCTGTCACTGACCTGGGGGAGTCAGGGGGGATGGCTAGCGTGTGCTCTAGGAGGCGTTGAACATCGAGGGAAATGCACGATCTTAATTGGATGAGTTGTTTATGAGGGGGCATTCGATTGAGGTCAGACATAACAGCAAAGTCTTCGAAACGACGTCGCCATTGACGGTATACTTGATATGTTGCATCAGATTGAAGAGGTGGGGGGCTGGGAACTGAAGACTTGCTGTGCAGGGGTGTACTCGAGACGGCAGGCGGTGGAGGAGGCACGGAGAGGTCGACGAGAGTTGAGACTGGAACGGGTGGTTGAGAAGACACTGAGGCATACCTAGGGGAGATAGGTGACGTGTGAGGAGGCGTTGTCTGAAGGATAGATGAAGAGGCTGAAGCTGGCGAGTTGGTTGTGGCAGCTGGTGAAGTCGTCCTCGTTGCCAGCAATTCCAATAGGTCCAGGAATTTGCGGTTATCAGCTTGGTGTTGTTGTTGAAGTTGAAGGCGGTAAGCTGATTCCTCTGACTGTCTTGACAATTCCTCTTGACGTCGTTTTTCCTCCTCTAATTGACGTCTTTGGGCTTCCTTCTCTTGAGAAACTTGTAGGAAGTGGATTAACTGACGTATATCCTGGCTCCCATCCTTTGAATTTGGCGCGCCCGGCGTGTGAGGCGTGAGGGGGGGTGGGAGGGTCTGTGAGGCGTCGTCTTCCTCATAATCCTCATATAAATTTCCCAGCAAATCGTCGTGGTCAGACATCTCGTGCTTGGTATTGTTGCGATGGGAAAGACAAGGAGAATAAGGTGAAGTGCTATATTTTCGCCAATGGATTTGCTTAAGTGCAGGAACTGGCTGGCAAGTAAAAGAGTACTGACTGTAATATTTGTGAAGTGAGAGGAGGCGGCTAGCGGCGGTGTATTCCTCCGCGCGCCCGGGCGAGATGCTGGTGATGACTCAGTGGAACGCGGGCAGTGGCTTGCGAGCCTCCGTGGATGGGGGGTGTATGCCGGAAGTGCTGTCTTGGAAACTGGGCTGAAGGCGTGTCTGCTACCTGTAGGGCCGCAGAAACATAGCAAAGAGACATGAAAGGCACTGCACTTCACTTAGGGCACTTCACAAGGTCACAAAGCACTTTAAATCCAGGGGCACTGTGGAGTATATCTTCTGGGCGGGAAACAGACGAGGCCGGAAACAGACGGGGCCGGCTCTTGAGGCTTGTAAACTGTCGTGTTGGAGCTACTCAAACTGCGCCATGTGGTGTGGTGGATGTAATCCTAGACAAGGTTCTTGAAACTCCAGGGCACGAGCAGTAGATATATTCAATAAGTGTACAAGACTGGGCGTGATAGCCAACCGATACAGGAGCGATTACTAGGGACCCCGGACCGTAGGTAGGCCGAGGCCGATCTGAGGGAAATTAGCTAGCCAGGCAAGGGGAGTTGCTAGACATTCCTAGGACAATAAATGAGGTCTTCTAATTACTCGACAAGCGCGGTACAGACATAGTACATCGGGACATAGTAAATGAACATAGGCATTAGACATAAGCATGGACATCAGACATGCTATAATAATATGTAGTAATACAGACATGTGAATAAATGGTACAATGAATGGTAACAAGAGTCCTGGTGTCAGGCGTGTTCACATATCTTGGTATGTACATATCTATACAATAATGATTAATGATTTCCAATCACCAGCACCCAGCCTAAGTGACCTCAAATTCTCTTTGTTTGACGACGATTGAGCAATTTGGCTCACCTCTCGGGCCGAGAGACGATCTGCACAAAGGGGGCAAGCCGGCTTAAAAGCCGCTGATGAGTGGGCAATACAATGGGGATTTAGGTTCTCAGTTGAGAAGACAGCGGGAGTAGTTTTCACTAAGAAACGTAACGTAAATAAGCCAGTATTGAAATTAAATGATACTCCTATTAAAATTCAGACTTCAGTAAAATTTCTCGGTGTTCATTTTGACCGGAAATTAACGTGGAAAAACCACATTAACGAGCTTGAAAGTAGATGTCTTAAAGTCACAAACTTCCTGAAAGTTTTATCAGGTACTATATGGGGAGCCAATAGGAAATCTTTATTAATGGTGTATAAGACCCTGATCAGATCGAAACTCGACTATGGATGCCAGCTGTATGCATCTGCATGCGACACCACACTCGCAAAGCTGAAACAGACTACAGAACCGATGCCTTCGTCTATGTCCGGGTGCCTACAAGTGTACACATATAGAAAGACTAGAGGTGGAGGCTCATGTGCCCCCACTCCACACCAGGAGGGATATGTTGACGCTAAGGTGCGGGCTGAATGTGGCTAGGAGGCGCGACACAGGGCACCCAGGTTGGTGTGCTGTCGCTAACCCCCGTTACCTGCAAGTGTGTAGGTCCTATTCCTCGGCCGTCTGCCTCCAGACCTTGTGCCAGGGTGCTGGTATCCTTTTCGAAGACGTTGATAGATGTGTTCCACCGTTGTGTCTGCCATGGGAGAACCCCAACTTTCATGTGGAAACATCGAGGCCCCCAGGGCGGAAGAGGGACCTACATCCTGAGTTTCTTAAATAACTTTTCTATCAATTTCTAGAAGGATACAGCGCCTATCCTCACGTGTACACAGGACTGACGACAACGTTGGAGCCGGTATCTGGAGCAGAGACGGGGAGTGGAGCTTCCGCCTGCCGTGGCATGCAACCATATTCACTGCAGAGATGTTTGCAATAAGTAGAGCCATTGACATTGTAATAACAAGCGATGTCAATGATGTTGCTATCATTTCAGACTCTATGTCAGCTCTCAAAGCAATTCAAGGTGGTAACACTGTCATGGTCACATTGACTGCAGGTCTGTTTTAAATCTGTTGATTCTTATTATACTTCACGTCCGCAAAACATCCCTAGGAAGAAACACGTTTTACACCAAGGATCCCTCTCCGTAAGCCCAGCCTTGTACTCAGTTGTCAATGAGTTTATTCTACTTTCTCCTGGCAAGGTCAATCTTGAATTAGTTTGTGTAGATCAACTTAAGTAATTCGCCAGACCCGTGTCAACTAAGGGTCATCCTTGAATGTTTAACAGTTGACTTGTTTGTAATTTTTGTCATTGCGTGAGTAGCCATCTCTGGCAACTCACGAGTATAAAAACCCTCTGCGAGGAGGGAGACGTCCTTCCCGTGACGCTTCTCCACATTTTGTCTCAGGTATGTACACGTGTGTGTTCCCCGCCGATATAGTCATTCAGTTTAACTTAGTCAATTTTGTGAATATCAGTGTTCATGTTGTAACAGTGTAATTGTCATTTACTCAGTGTAAGAATTACTACTAACGTAAATGTCGCCTGACGTTGCCAGACGAAAGATTGTTGTGATTGAGTCATCATCATGCTTCCCGTAACGCCCTCCAACTTTTGTTCTCAGATCCAGTGTGTGGGTTATTTGAACACCCCACCGGCTGCCTGGGGTCGGTGGATACCTATCAGTTAGCTGTAGGTCACGGGGTCGCTGATGTTGCATGATTAAAACTGCAAGTCCGCCTTGTGGGACTTAGACCCCAGATGCTCGCCACATGTCGGACTACAACCGACCACAACAGCGATCGTCAGGGGTTGTGACTCCTGGGTTATACCCTGGGACACTCCTGAAAGTTATAGGGTCCACAGTGTTTGTTGTATTTGATTGGGAATATAATTATCCCATGTTGGGTAGTGAACCCATGTAATTTGTTGGTATCAGTAATGACGTGTTGTTGTGTTGTGAGTGCATCTCATATGTACTGACAACAGTCTAGTGAAGTATCAGATGTAAGTTTGTCTTGTAACGGTGTGTAATGTCATGTACCACCAGTAATGTGTGAGAAGTAAAGTATACACTTGGAACTAACTGAGTAAAGCCAAGGAGTTGATCCTGGTAACCGTTAATGTAATGTAACACCAGTATGGTTGTGAGCAATGAGTACAGTATCTAAGTGATTGCAGTTGAGTTAAGCCAAGGGTTGAACCTTATAGTTGTATGTTAATGACATCTTTTTCCCTACTTTGATTTCATATTAATAAACCTTTTCTTAGAGTATATTAGGGGTTATTCATTTCACCTCGGTATCCACCTTTATTTGTGTCAAGTGACCTTGATACCAGAATTACAGTACCCATGTGCCTTCCCTCGCCATGCTACAAAAGAACTTAAGTTATTAGGAACCATGAACTGAAATATATAGACAGAACAATTGAAGGAATTAAGACAGAGAAGTTGAGATAAGTATAAGGGCGGAAGAAAATCCCCATCTTTAAGGGGTGGTCTCGGTTGGTTCAGTCAGAAGCAGTAGTAGTAAGGTGAGTCGCCACCCTTACAGGAGTAGTAGTGTGCCCCTCTTACAACACTACCAGCAATGAGGTACAGGGCAACATTATTAATAAACTACATGCATGTGCCAAGAATATTATGCTGATCTGGGTGCCTGGGCATTGCAACATTGGGGCAATGAACAGGCAGACAAACTAGCAAAAGCGACTGTAGGTCTCAGGGAGACAACCAATGTACCCTGGGAGCCGCAGTCGTGTCTCTCCTGGGAAGACATATACAACAAGTAAGTGGCAACTGGAATGGACGAGGTTAGATCTTCCAACAACTGGAAGTCTAACATAGGAAACTGGCTCTCAGCATACAGAAGAATAGAAAGGAAGAGGTGATCCTCGCCAGACTAAGGCTAAATTGTACTTACCTGATCCACCTAAAACCTTAAATAGATAACTCCTTTCCTCCTATCTGCGCCATGTAACAAAATTATGTCCATTCGACACATTCTAACAGAGTGCAGCCAGTACGAACCAGAATGCCGGCAGCTGGTGATGCTAGTAGTGGGGCAGCTAAATGCATTTTTCAAGAGAATCATGCAAATGGTGATTCAAACACCAAATTTGGCATGGTAATTTTCGAATGGTTACTAGTCAAGTCTGCCTGATTGGCAATTTGAAAATCTAAGATGGCGGCTGTTTTTCAAGATGGCCGCCATATTGACCTTCAAAAGTTGATTTTCTTATAGAAATTGATGTAGTTGGTCAATCTGAGGTGATCTTGGTGTCGATATGTATGTTTTCAAGCATGCTCAGATGATTTTTTTATAGTTTTAAGTCCATTGTAACATTTTTATCTACATAAAATAACACTTTTAGTAAAATATAACAAAAAGAACTTACTAAAAAATAAGTACTCACTATTAGCACTGGTTCCTGTGACTTCACCTGACAGTACATCTTTGTGCATTTACTGCTTTTCCATATGCAGCTGCAAAGGTGCTGTGCAGGAAAGTCCAGAGCAGCACATTGCATCTCTGGTTGCAGTCTTTCTTACAGGAACATTTGATCAGCTCCTGACAGCATGCCGCAATCGGGAAAGAGTCGTCCAACATATCTGCCATGCCTCTCCTTCTGCGTCCATCCCCAGTTGACAGGACTGCTGGTTTCTGGATTGGAGATTGTTGCCTGGCCCCATGATACCAGCCTAGTAGACAGCCCGCTTTAATGTTCCTTGAGGGCTGCCTGGGTTGGTGGAATGGAGCCATATGGTCTCTGCTTGCGGGAAAGAGAGATTTAGTCTGGCCTCATCTACACCAGTGGCTCACTAGATCTGTCATCCATGAGAACAACGAATCTTTCAGCTTCTGCAGGTCAACATCAGCAACTGTTGTTGGACATTGGCTGAGTTTGGTGAATGTTTCTGAAACTTCATCACAGACATTCCATGTCTGTCATGTAGATTCTTACCTTTCCCCGAAGCCAGACACAACGTCACAAACCAGTGAAAGCATGATATAGGATCCCACAGCTTTCTTAGGCCCTATCGCAGAAACTATCATGAACTGGAATCCATCGATGACTGGCTCCTTGGCAAAGGCAATCCACATGTTATCAAGACCAAGCTCCTGTAGTGATGGCAGTACAGACAGTGCTATAACGACCACGTTAGTGTCATTGGCTTTGATGATGAGAGGACTTGTTACCTTCCATTGCTGCATCCTAGCATGCACAAATATTCGTGTGTCTGCTTCCTCATGACAGCATGGAGCCACAGCTTCTAGGGATTTCTCTGTGTTGCTAATGGCATCTTCTCCCTTTGTCACAACCACCATGCTTGTCGTCTGTGTTCACACATTTTTCTCCAAAAATGGAATAGTTCTGTCTTGTTTTGTCATCTAGCAGCTTCTCCACTTTTTGGAGTCTTACTGGTTCCTGAACTCTTCTCCTGATCTGTCCTCGTTTCGACCTGGCTTCAGACTTCAGACTTGACTTTGTACACATCAAACACTACATCTACCCTATTGTATTTGGCACCATAGAATTCCACTTTGGGCAGGATGTCTTCTCTGGCATAGGCATCAAAAATCTTTGCGGTGTGTGAAGGCAGGGCATTGATCAGTGCTGAGCTATCTATGATGATAGCATCTCCATGTTGTAGGTTATGTATCTAAGCTACTGTCCCGGTAGCAACCTTGTATATAAGCTACTGTGCGAAGTAGCATCTATGATATAATTACGTGGCAACACTGCACGTGTTATGTGGCAACATTTGTATAATAATAATAATAATTAACGGTTTGTTAAGATAATACAGTCCGAAGGCTGAAAATATACAATAAACAGAGATGATAAGTTACATATGGTGGAATGGGAGAGGGCTTGATTGAAAAAGGCTTTCAAAACAGAAACATAAGAAACATAGAGTCAACATATAGATTAACTGTTGATCTGGTGCTGTGGGAGCTGGTCTTGTAGACATTCTTGTGACCTGATGTCAGCCTCAAACCTGGCTGTTAAGCCGCCACCCTACAGCTCTAGATGCACCACATGGTCCGGGTAGGTCCTTCAGCTCACACAGGGTCTTGGAGATGGTTCTTGTTCCTCATGTGATGTAGTTAGGAATTCATAGTTCCTCACCTGGGTGGAGTAGGGAGTCCTCACTTCTCTCCTGGTGTAGTTTGTAGTGATTCTTGGGTTCTCATCCAGTGTTGGTGGTAGGTATACCGCGGGCTGGGTGTATCACGTCAAGGGTCAGGTCAACACTGACCCCTAAGCACAATTGTCACTAACATTTGTTTCTTTCTTTCGAGTTGAAATTGTGGGTTGATCATCAATCCTTGCACAGTTCTGCTAGTGTGAGGATGTTGATAAATCCAGAAAGGAGAGATGGGGAAGGGTAGTGTAGGTTATGTATCTAAGCTACTGTGCCGAGTAGCAACCTTGTATATAAGCTACTGTGCCGAGTAGCATCTATGTATATAATTTCGTGGCAACACTGCACGTGTTATGTGGCAACATTGCCCCGAGGCTGCCATATGGCAAGGCAGTCTCAGTCTGACTCTGTGGGTCGTGCATGGCACACGCTAGTCACCACTTGTATTTCTCCTATCCGTTAATAAATGAACTTCAGTGTTACCCGGTGTTTCCCACCATCACTGCCTTCTTCAGGGAACACTTGGAACCTTCATGGCGCAGTGAGTAGGATCTGTGGACTTACAAGTGTGTGAACAATGGACAGTTAGCCGGCGATGCTGGCCGACTAGTGTGTTGTGTTGTGTTGTGCTGTGTTTTGCCGCGACGCAGTAGTAAGTGGCCGTCACAGTGCGTTTTAGTGACAGTGGCAGTGTTAGTGTCAGTGTATTAGTGTGTCTAGAGCTGAGAGTTGAGCATTGGCCTCATTTTTTTGGTACCCCGGAACACCAGGCGCACACCCTTCTTACGTGACATCCGGGAGACACTGACGTTTTGCCTCCCCAGCGCCACCACGCTTGCCTGAGACACACACACACACACACATGGACGACGCACTCACGGACAGAACAGTGGACTCTGAGGGTTATTTCTGTTCTGTTTATGTCATATATATGTGGTTCGAGCTGATGAGGCGCCACTTTATATACTAAACAACCAGCGAGTTCGAGCATACTAAAATGGGCGGTAAGAAGGGACAACGACAAGATGGGAGACACGACTCCCACCATCATCCCTCCACTGGCGAGACTCTCATCCTTCACCTCCAGTGACGGACATTGCCACAATTTGAGGTGAGGACATAGACGAGACGAGAGAGATGGAACTTCAGAGGAGGAGACACAAAGAGAGGAGGAAAAGTGGCGCTTATGCACTATTGGCGACCCCTGGCGCTAACCCACCTCCTCACCCGCAGGTATTGGCACCAAGGCGCCAGTACCTCCCTCCTCCACCACACCAGTGTCCTCCAGGTACTCTTGCTACTCCAACAGCTCCCAAGGCATCTGTTCAACCCCACCCGCCTCTCACCAGACGCCACGCTTCAGCTTTTTCATGAGGGAGGTGGCGGTGGACAGATTACTCCACGATTGTGGACCTTGATAGCATGTCCAAACAAACAGCTCATCCAACTGCGGATGTGGTTGCCGCTGGAGACCCAGAGAGTTTTGGAGCACACGTTGCAAGTGCATCCCGATTCTACGCCTTCAGTGACGGATGCTCGACCTTTACAGGAGCACGTTAAGGGTCACAATAACGAGGCTTTCATCGCAGCGCTTTCACCAGCTGCAAGCAGGCGGAGAAGAACCCTTTGACGACTTTTTGTACGTTTGAAGAGTTTGTCGGAGGAGATCGACGTCTGCAACGCGCCAGCCGGAATGTGAGGAAGCTGGATCAAGCATGGATCTTGGGCAGGTGTCAGGCAAGAAGAGTTGGTGCAGCGACTCATCCTGACGCTTCCCTCCACCCAGGCCACCAAGTCCGCCACCTCTGCCTTACGGGTTCCACCTGCTGTGAGAGCTATCTCACAGTACAAGAAGGGTAAGAAGGCGGCCAACAACGTGAAGGCTGCCGCACTAGGGTGTCGTCATAATGGATAATTTTTTTCTTTGAGTTTGAAAAATCGGCCCATGGTATTAATGATGTAGTTCTATGTGCAGAATCATGTGATATCTTCAGATTTG
>NW_024722227.1:19909298-19938072 GCF_018991925.1 Homarus americanus | reverse complement strand
TTCAAGTATTTTTTTTTAATTCGTCTAATCATAAGAACATACGAAAGTGGGATACTGCAGGAGGCCGACTGGCCCATACAGGGCAGATCCCTTTCACACCCATCCCAGCACTTCCATATGCCTATCCAACTTCGTCTTGAAGCTCCCTAGCGTCCCCGATCCTACTATAGCACTCGGTAGCCTATTCCACATATCCACAACTCTATTACCAAACCAGTGCTTGCCTATATCCTTTCTGAATCGGAATTTATCTAATTTAAAGCCATTTGTTCTAGTTATTTCGTTATTACTGAACTTCAGAACATCTTCCATTTTACCCTTGTTAATCCCGCTTACCCACTTGAACACCTCTATCATATCTCCCCTAACTCTACGCCTCTCTTCCTTTCCTGACCTGACTGATAATGTGGATTTATTTTTTTACACGTGAAGATTTTTTTTATTTATTTGTTTACTTTTATTCTGGTTTAAAGCTGCCACTGATATATTCTTAATCACTTTAGGTTAAGTTAGGTTAGGTCAGGTCAGGTCAGGTCAGGTCAGGTCAGGTCATGTCAGGTCAGGTCAGGTCAGGTCAGGTTAGGCGATTTTGTGAAGGTTTGTAAGGTGGAAAATAAATGTTGGAAAGTTCGATCTGTTTACTGTAGCGGATTGTTTGAATAAAATTGTATTAGACCTGTTTATTCGACCTACCTAACCCAACCTACTCATTCGACCTAAGCTAACCAAACCTACTCATTTGACCTACCTAACTCGGCCTACTCATTCGACCTAACCTAACCCGACTTTTTTTTTTTTTTTTTACGGGAATTAGCCAACCCGGGCACAGGTCAAACGACCCACAACGGAGCCTGGGGGGCGAAAAAAAAGAACGGAAAGAAATTGAAAATATAGAAATAAAGGTTATACTGTATTAATCTACACCACGAAGATGCCGGAAAACCAGCTTTTTAAAGTGAGACAGATTGTAAGAGCATGGAACACAGAAGAAAGCAAAGCATTCCACAGTTTGGCTGTGTGAGGAAAGAAGGAGGTACTATAACGGGTTATTCTCGTGTGACCGATATCCACAGAGAAATGGTGGGCACCGCGGGCAAGACGTGTGTTACGAACCCACGGCCTTACCGGCGGTACACAGGATGCCAAATCCCTGAACATTGCCCGTTAAAGTACCTGTAAAAGAGAGAGAGTGAAGCAACATTGCGGCGAAGAGAAAGGGGAGAGAGGTTGTCGACTAAAGGAGGAGAGTTAATAAGACGAAATGCCTTTGACTCCACCCTATCTAATAGTTGGACAGAAGAAGAGCCACCCCAGATATGAGAGCAGTACTCCAGTACTTGGAGCAACTGCTCAGGAGTGAAGTAGCTGCGGCATCTGTACAGCATTCCCAACTTTCGGGAGGCAGCTTTAGTTATACTAAGGATGTGTGATTTCCAGAACATATTGGAGGAAATGGTGAGGCCTAACATAATTATTTCAGAATTTGGGGGATGATAGCGTCCTGAAATGTAATTGGTGGGAGATCGTCTACTTTACAAAGTGTAATTGGTAAATATTGAGTTTTGTTACTATTGAACTTAACCAAGTTTGTATCTCCCCATTCAGAGATGCTGCACAGATCCGCGTTGATAGAAGTAATGATATCAGTTCTAGAAACAGATCTAGTTGGAGAGTTAGGAGGAAGGGGAAAATGTGAGGAAGAGTGAAGAGTAGAATCATCGGCGTAAGAATGGATAGAATTAGTTGTAGTGTGAAGTAAATCATTGATAAAAAGAAGAAAGAGAGTTGGTGAAAGAACAGAACCCTGTGGGACGCAGCTATTGGTAGAGAAAGAGCGAGAAATCGATCCCTCGACAACAACTGCCATGGATCGATTCTCAAGGAAGCTAGAGATGAGAGAACAAAGTGGGGGAGAGAAACCAAAAGAGGGAAGTTTAGATAGCAAAGACTTGTGCCATACCCTGTCAAATGCTTTGGAGATGTCGAGGGCCACGACAAAAGTTTCCCCATAATCCCTAAGAGAGGCTGACCAAAGATGGGTGCAATAGGAGAGCAGATCACCAGTAGATCTTGCCTGGCGAAAGCCATACTGGTGATCCGACAAAAGAGAAAGGCGTTCAAGGTGACGGAGAAAATGGGAGTTCAAGATAGTTTCGAAAATCTTAGAGAGGGATAAAGTTAGGGCAATGGGGCGATAGTTAGAGGGATTAGAATGGTCACCCTTCTTCGTGATGGGCTGAACCAAGGCATGCTTCCAAGAAGAAGGAAAAGTTTTGGTTTTGAGGCAAAGGCGAAAGAGGCGAGCAAGCACAGGGGCCAGGGCTTCAGCACACTCCCCCAGAACACGGCGGGGTATTCCGTCCGATCCATGCGCCTTACTCACATCCAACCTGGATAACACACCGGCAACCCTGCGAGTGGAGATTATAGGAAAGTGCATAGGTTCAGTAGGAGGTGCAGGGGTAGGAGGGGTAGAGAGGGAATCGTCTAAGGTGGAATTAGAGGAGAATAAGGTGCCAAAGAGGTTGGCTACTCATTCGACCTAACCTAACTCGACCTACTCATCCGACCTACCTAACCCGACCTACTCATTCGACCTACCTAACCCGACCTACTCATTCGACATACCTAACCCGACCTACTCATTCGATCTACCTAACCCGACCTACCTAACCCGACCTACTCATTCGACCTACCTAACCCGACCTACTCATCCGACCGACCTAACCCGACCTACTCATCCGACCTACCTAACCCGACCTACTCATCCGACCTACCTCACCCGACCTACTCATTAGACCTGCCTGATAACACAAAAACCTATAATAGTTCCTACATCGTAAGTTGTTAAGTTCCTCACAAGGATAGAGAGAATTTCCTGGAAGACTTAGTGTGATGGATTATATTTACTGAGTTTGTTATAGCAGGCCATTAAGATGATAATTATATTATCAACCCTTGGTCTAAAACACTGAACATGGATAATATATCACATAAACACATTCATCTTTGAACTAAAATACTGAACGTTGAACCTACATTAACAAACGACGTTGATCGCTTGAATTAAGACATTATGCTCTGAACATTGAGATCTACATTGATATAGTGTTCACTTTATCTATGACTTCATGTTCAACAGACTCCATGACCGGCGGAAAATGACTCTATGACTGGAGAAACATAGAGGAGGAACATGGAGGAGGAGGAGGAGGAGTAGGAGAAGGAAGAAAGGGAGGAGGAGGAGGAAAACGAGGAGGAGATGGACAAGGAAGAGGAACGACGAGGGAGGAGGAGGAAGAGGAATAGGAGGAAGAGAAGGAAGAAAGGGAGGGGGAGTAGGAAGAGGAGGTGGTGAAGTAGAGGAGGAAGGTTAGTCGAAAAATATTAATAGGAAGAGGATGAAAAGGAAGAAGAAGAAGCTCAGAAGAAGGAGGGAGGGTAGCAAAAGTAATAAAAGTAGCAATAGAAGGAGGAGAAGGAAGAGAAAGAGTTGGAGGGGGAGAAGAAAAGAGGAAACAAGGAGGAGACGGAGAAGGAGATATAAAAGTTGTAGTAGTAGTAACAGTAGTAACAGTAGAAGGAAGAAGAGAAAAGTGAGAAAAATAAGAGAAACTAAAACACGAAAAATAAATACAAAATAATAAACATTAAAAAAAATATATAAGAAAAATCCAAACAGAAATAAAAATTCAGAGCCCAAAACGTCAACCTCTTCTCTCTCTTCCCTCTACCCCAACCTGAGAGAGAGAGAGAGAGAGAGAGAGAGGCGGAACACACACACACACCCAGCCACGACCTATGAGAGAGTAGCATTAGTCACCTGTTCCAGTGGACGTAAACAGAGCACCTGAGCACGGACAAGTGAATTAGGAGAGTGAGGCGACCAGGTGAAACATGACCCAACCCCCCCCCCTACCTCCATCCTCCACCCACCCCCCACACACACACTCAACCCCCATCATACATAAACCACCCCTACCTCCACCCTCCACCCACCCCCCACACACACAACCCCCCTACCTCCATCGTCCACCCTCCACCCACCCTACACACACAACCCCCACCATACATAAACCACCCCTACCTCCACCCTCCACCCACCCCCCACACAATCCACTCCACCCCCACACCACACACTCACCCCCACCATACCTCCACCCTCCACCCAACACACACACCACATTCCACCCTCACACACACCCCCCACACCACCCCCACCTCCACCCCACCCACCCACACACACAACCCCCACCACATAAACCACCCCCTCCACCCTCCACCCACCCCCCACACACACACACACCACCCCACCACATAAACCACCCACCTCCACCCACCCCACACACACAACCCCCCACACACCCTCCACCCACCCCACACACACCAACCCCACCCATACCCCTACCTCCACCCTCCACCCACCCCCACACACACACCATCCCCACTCCACCCTCCACCCACCCCCCCCACACACACAACCCCCCCACCTCCACCTCCACCCACCCCCACACACACCAACCCCACCATACATAAACCACCCACCTCCCCTCCACCCACCCCACACACACACACATCCCACCCACCCCCCCACACACACACAACCCCACATAAACCACCCACCTCCACCTCCACCCACCCCCACACACACACTCACCCCCACCACATAAACCACCCCTACCTCCACCCTCCACCCACCCCCACACACACACCCCCCACCCACCCCACCCCCCCACACACACTCACCCCACCATACATAAACCACCCCACCTCCACCCCCACCCACCCCCACACACACCCACCCACCTCCACCCACCCCACACACACACTCACCCCACACCTCCACCCCTCCACCCCCCCCACACACACAACCCCACCATACATAAACCCCTCTCCACCCACCCCCACACACACAACCCCCACCTCCACCCTCCACCCACCCCACACACACACTCACCCACCATACATAAACCACCCCACCTCCACCCTCCACCCACCCCCACACACACACCCATCCCCACCTCCACCTCCACCCCCCACACACACCACCCACCATACATAAACCACCCCACCTCCACCCTCCACCCACCCCCACACACACACACCACCCACCTCCACCCACCCCACACACACACCCCCCCACCTCCACCCTCCACCCACCCACCCCCACACACACACTCACCCCACCATACATAAACCACCCCACCTCCACCCTCCACCCACCCCACACACACAACCCCCACCATACATAAATCCACCTCCACCCACCCCACACACACACACTCACCCCACCTCCACCTCCACACACACACACTCACCCCACCTCCACCCTCCACCCACCCCCCCACACACACAACCCCACCATACAAACCACCCCTACCTCCACCTCCACCCCCCCACACACACAACCCCCACCCTCCACCCACCCCCCACACACACAACCCCACCATACATAAAACCCCCCTACCTCCACCCTCCACCCACCCCCCACACACACACACCCCCCCACCCACCCACCCCCACCCACACACACCAACCCCCACCACATAAACCACCCCTACCTCCACCCTCCACCCACCCCCACACACACAACCCCCTACCTCCACCCACCCCACACACACAACCCCCACCATACATAAACCACCCCTACCTCCACCCTCCACCCACCCCACACACACAACCCCCACCATACATAAACCCGTTCCTCCACCTAAGATACGGTACTTGCTAATACCACCATTCTTCTGTGTTATAATCTGCCTCACCTCATAAGCAAAAGAAGTCAAACAAGTCAAATTAAGTTGTCATTTTTAACCTTATGAACCTAAGCGACAGATTTCAACCCCTACACAGTCTTATCTCCCAATCTGGATCTTTCTCTTTGTTATCTCTAAATCAGTGTTTGTTAATCCTTTATCGCTCTTATCTTTTCCTTCCCTTAAGCTGCCTTACCTTCACCTCACCTCAGGCTTTGTTAATTAATCATACAGGTGTGTGTGTGTGTGTGTGTGTGTGTGTGTGTGTGTGTGTGTGTGTGTGTGATACGTCTATAGTGTGGTAGCATAGTAAGCTAGTGTTAAGGCGCAGGCTTCTATGACTAGCCCTTTTTACCTCTTCCTTCTTTATTCAATTTTCATCCCTGTGGTGTGGTGGATGTAATCCTAGACAAGGTTCTTGAAACTCCAGGGCACGAGCAGTAGACATTACTAGGACAATAAATGAGGTCTTCTAATTACTCGACTAGCGCGGTACAGACATAGTACATCGGGACATAGTAAATGAACATAGGCATTAGACATAAGCATAGACATCAGACATGCTATAATAATATGTAGTAATACAGACATGTGAATAAATGGTACAATGAATGGTAACAAGAGTCCTGGCGTCAGGCGTGTTCACATATCTTGGTATGTACATATCTATACACCTCCCTCCCCCTTTACGCTCGTAGTGCAATCTCGAGCGGCTACGGACTCTTTTTCCATGAGTCGGGGGGAGCGGCGAGGGACAATGGGAGGATCAACTGACGACCTTCGTTCCTGGTCTGGGCAAGGGGACACAGGGGACGGGGAGGAAGGTTCGTCACTAGAGGATGGCACTGGGCGGAGGTGGCGTCTGTTTCGCCACCACACACGACCACTGGGGAGGCGGACTTGGTACGAACGAGACTCGCCACGGCCCATGACGACCCCGACCTTGTCCCAGCGGTGTGACGTCGGGTCCTGGATTCGTACTTGCTGGCCGACCGTCAACCTGGGAAGGGGGCGGGCGTGGGCGTCATAGTGGCTTGTCACTTGGGCCATCCGGGCAGCCTCACGGCGGTCACACTCGTCCGCCTTGATCTGCCATTCATCTAAGAAGGACTGGGGGTGGGCAGGCACACAAGTACGAAGGGGGCGGCCATACAACACCTGGGCAGGAGAGCGTCCGGCAGGGGTAGGGGTGTTACGGAGTTCCAGTAGGCCCCTGTCGAACTCCTCGCAGTCCAGGTTCCCCGTCGGTGCTGTCTTGAGGATGAGGTATTTTACGGACTTTACCGCTGCCTCGGCGTGGCCATTCGCCTGCGGGTAATGAGGGGAGGTGACGATGTGGTGGACGCCCCAGCGTTCGGCGAAGCTCTTGAACTCGTGGCTATTGAACGGGGGCCCACCGTCGGTTCGGAGGCGGAGAGGCACTCCGACTTCCCGGAAGAAGCAACAAAACATCCGGATGACCCTGGAAGAGGTGGTGTCCCGACCACAGGGAACTACCACGGGCCATCCAGAGAGCCTGTCGGCGACCACCAGGAAAGACTTTCCGGCCACATTAAAGAAGTCGGCGGACACGGACTCAAAGGGCCGCTTTGGGAGGTCATTGCACAGGTACGGCTCTTGTTGCTGGCTGGGCTGGAGTTGCTGGCAAGGCTCACAGGCCTCAACCGTGCTCTTAATATCGGCGTCAATACCAGGCCAGAAGACGGTCTGACGGGCTCTGCGCCTGGTGGCTTCAACGCCGCGGTGGCTGTCATGGAGGCGGGATAAGGTGCGCCGGCGGAGGGCAGCGGGAACGACGATCCTGGGGCCGTACAACACCAGCTCTCCGTCCGCATAGAGGCTATCCCTTAGCTTCCAGAAGGGGAGGGCGGAGGCGTGAATGTCGTAGCGGTTGGTGGGGAATCCAGCGGAGACGTAGTCGAGGAGTTGGACGTATGCCGGGTCTTGAGCGGCGGCGATGCGAAGCTCCTGGAGAGTCCTATCGTCTTCGATGGAGGGCGTCGTCGTCGTCTTGTCAGCAAGAGAAGTGGCTGTGTGTGTCACTAAAGACCGAACGTGAGCAGCGGCCATGGTACAGTCGACTTCATCTTCGGGTGTGGGGCGACTAACAGGGGCTCGGGAGAGGGCGTCTGGTATGCACAGAAGCTTCCCGGCGCGCCACACAGCTGTAAAGACGTAAGGGGCGGTCTTCTCTTTGAGACGTTGGAGGCGAGGATTTTCGATGGCGTCCAACGTGTAGTGATTAAGAATGGGTATGAGCGGGCGATGGTCCGTCATGAGGGTGAAATGCCCAAGGCCGAACAGGTAAAGGCGGCACTTGGCCATAGCCCAGGCGACTGCCAGCATCTCTAGTTCAATGGTGGCGTATCTGATCTCCGTGTCCGTCAAAAATCTGGAGCCACACTGAACTAAGCACAGTCTACCCTGGCCGTGGTCTTGAAGGAGGGCATATCCGAGGCCGTATAGACGGGAGGCGTCGGTCTGGAGGACCACTGGTAAGGACGGGTCGAAGGGTGCCAGGACTGGTGGTGACAGCAACGTCTTCTTAACATTCCTGAACGCTAGGTCGTGGTCAGGAGTCCAGAGGAAAGAGCGCTTGGGGCTCATGAGGGGGCGTAGAGGTTGGGCTGATGTGGCGATTTTAGGGGAGAAGTCGGCCAGCTGATTTACCAGGCCCATAAATGAGCGAAGGTCGGTCAGGTTCGCTGGAGTAGGGAAGTCCCTGATGGCCTTGACCTTCTCCTCATCAGCTGAGATCCCCTCTGGCGAGATGTTGTAGCCGCAGTAGTTAACTTGGGGGGCGGCGACCACAAATTTATCTTTGTTCAGGGTGATACCATGGGCACGACATCTTGTGAGCATCAGATGAACTCGGTTCAAGTGGGCCGGGAGATCATCGTCGAAGAGCAGGATGTCATCTACGACCTTCACGCAGTTGGTGACACCCTGCAGAGCCATATCCCCACGGAGGCAGTACGCATCCCCCGTTGCTGCGAAGCCCATGGGTCCGCGGCAGTGTTGGAAGCGGCCGTAGGGCGTGATGAATGTAGTGAGGTGGCGATCTTCTTCCGCCAGGTCGACTTGCCAGTACCCATGTAGTGCATCCGCCGTGGTAAAGAACTTTGCAGACGGGGTGACGCTGCGGACTGCTTGGATGGGCGTAGGCGATGGATGGGCGGGACGGGAGACCTGCGAGTTGAGATGGGTGAGGTCCACTGTGATGCGAACACCTACAGGCTTGGGTGCCAAGACCATAGGGTGGCACCACTCGGAGGGCTCCTCACCGGCGTGTCTGATGATCCCCTGCTGCACCAGAGAATCGAGCTCTGCCTTCACCTTGTCCCGTATGGCAAAGGGGATAGGCCTGGGTGTGTGGATGGCGAAAGGCGTCGCGCCAGGCTTGAGGTGGATTCTCATCGGGGGGCCTGTCATCTTCTTGAGCGGCGTCTTCTGGAGGTCGGGCTTGGAGACAAGGACGTCGCTGAACTGACGAAAAAAGAACTCCCGGGCGGCAGCAGGTGTGGTCATGGCTGAAACAGGTATCTCTGCACACCTGTTGAGGTGTGTCACAGCGAGGATGGGCTTTGGGAACTCGGATGAGACGATGGCCAAGTCCTGACAATGGCCACATGACAAGAGAGGGGTTTGGATGCCCTCATGGACGTGGACTGTGGCAAGGCAAGACTTGGGACCGAGCTGTAGTGTTGCCTTGAAGCAACCCAAAGGTGGAGACATCGGGGACCCGTCCGCTGTGAGCACGTCGTTCATGGCTGTGGGTGACAGGCTACTCCTGGGGATGTTGAGGGCGTCCAGGTGTGTTGGTCCAATCACCGTGATGTCCGCGCCCGTGTCAGGTATCATCAGGAGGTTGGAAGAGTTGGTACCGTAGGACAGACGAACATTGACGGGCTTGGGGGACCTGTCACTCGAGGTATCATCCACGCGTCGGCATCCTTTGTTGTTCTTGGGAGACGGTGGTGTGGACGTTCTGTCGGGCTGTGAAGAGACGTTTTGACCTGGAGATGGAGGCTTCTTGGTGGACCTGCAACACTTGGCGAAGTGTCCTTGCTTGTTGCAAGCGTTGCATGAGGCCTTGTTGGCAGGACATCGAGGTGTGCGGGGCCAATGGCCTTGAAACCCACAGTTTCGACATGTACTATCAGCCGCAGGGCACTTTCCTGGACCATGCTGGTGCTGACAGTTTCTGCAGGATTCGGGAGAAGAAACTGGTGACTGTGACGGGGGCTGTGGAGAGGACGTCGTCTGCATCTGGCGTTGATTCCTCTTGTAGGTGGAGACGGCGTGGACTTGAGATGGCGATGAGTGTATAGCTGAGGCAGCCTCTCTTGTGGCCTCATACGACCTGCAACAGGTGACGAAGTCGGTGAGGGAAGAGGCGGCGTCGAGGGTGAGGAGTTTCTGAAGCAGGTCCTCGTCACGTACACCCATCAGCAAGATCATCTTGAGCTGGATCTCAGCACAGGTTACAGGATCGCCTGTACATAGGTCCACCTCGGTTGCTAGGTCCTTAAGTCGTGCATAGAAGTCTGAGAATGATTCCCCAGAAGCTTGTTTGCAGGATAGCAGTTCCCTACGACGCAAAGCTTCATTGCGGAGGCCACGGAAATGACTCTGCAAGGCGTTTAAAACCTCTGTCACTGACCTGGGGGAGTCAGGGGGGATGGCTAGCGTGTGCTCTAGGAGGCGTTGAACATCGAGGGAAATGCACGATCTTAATTGGATGAGTTGTTTATGAGGGGGCATTCGATTGAGGTCAGACATAACAGCAAAGTCTTCGAAACGACGTCGCCATTGACGGTATACTTGATATGTTGCATCAGATTGAAGAGGTGGGGGGCTGGGAACTGAAGACTTGCTGTGCAGGGGTGTACTCGAGACGGCAGGCGGTGGAGGAGGCACGGAGAGGTCGACGAGAGTTGAGACTGGAACGGGTGGTTGAGAAGACACTGAGGCATACCTAGGGGAGATAGGTGACGTGTGAGGAGGCGTTGTCTGAAGGATAGATGAAGAGGCTGAAGCTGGCGAATTGGTTGTGGCAGCTGGTGAAGTCGTCCTCGTTGCCAGCAATTCCAATAGGTCCAGGAATTTGCGGTTATCAGCTTGGTGTTGTTGTTGAAGTTGAAGGCGGTAAGCTGATTCCTCTGACTGTCTTGACAATTCCTCTTGACGTCGTTTTTCCTCCTCTAATTGACGTCTTTGGGCTTCCTTCTCTTGAGAAACTTGTAGGAAGTGGATTAACTGACGTATATCCTGGCTCCCATCCTTTGAATTTGGCGCGCCCGGCGTGTGAGGCGTGAGGGGGGGTGGGAGGGTCTGTGAGGCGTCGTCTTCCTCATAATCCTCATATAAATTTCCCAGCAAATCGTCGTGGTCAGACATCTCGTGCTTGGTATTGTTGCGATGGGAAAGACAAGGAGAATAAGGTGAAGTGCTATATTTTCGCCAATGGATTTGCTTAAGTGCAGGAACTGGCTGGCAAGTAAAAGAGTACTGACTGTAATATTTGTGAAGTGAGAGGAGGCGGCTAGCGGCGGTGTATTCCTCCGCGCGCCCGGGCGAGATGCTGGTGATGACTCAGTGGAGGGGACGCGGGCAGTGGCTTGCGAGCCTCCGTGGATGGGGGGTGTATGCCGGAAGTGCTGTCTTGGAAACTGGGCTGAGGCGTGTCTGCTACCTGTAGGGCCGCAGAAACATAGCAAAGAGACATGAAAGGCACTGCACTTCACTTAGGGCACTTCACAAGGTCACAAAGCACTTTAAATCCAGGGGCACTGTGGAGTATATCTTCTGGGCGGGAAACACGAGGCCGGGAAACAGACGGGGCCGGCTCTTGAGGCTTGTAAACTGTCGTGTTGGAGCTACTCAAACTGCGCCATGTGGTGTGGTGGATGTAATCCTAGACAAGGTTCTTGAAACTCCAGGGCACGAGCAGTAGATATATTCAATAAGTGTACAAGACTGGGCGTGATAGCCAACCGATACAGGAGCGATTACTAGGGACCCCGGACCGTAGGTAGGCCGAGGCCGATCTGAGGGAAATTAGCTAGCCAGGCAAGGGGAGTTGCTAGACATTCCTAGGACAATAAATGAGGTCTTCTAATTACTCGACTAGCGCGGTACAGACATAGTACATCGGGACATAGTAAATGAACATAGGCATTAGACATAAGCATGGACATCAGACATGCTATAATAATATGTAGTAATACAGACATGTGAATAAATGGTACAATGAATGGTAACAAGAGTCCTGGTGTCAGGCGTGTTCACATATCTTGGTATGTACATATCTATACAATAATGATTAATGATTTCCAATCACCAGCAGCCTAAGTGACCTCAAATTCTCTTTGTTTGACGACGATTGAGCAATTTGGCTCACCTCTCGGGCCGAGAGACGATCTGCACAAAGGGGGCAAGCCGGCTTAAAAGCCGCTGATGAGTGGGCAATACAATGGGGATTTAGGTTCTCAGTTGAGAAGACAGCGGGAGTAGTTTTCACTAAGAAACGTAACGTAAATAAGCCAGTATTGAAATTAAATGATACTCCTATTAAAATTCAGACTTCAGTAAAATTTCTCGGTGTTCATTTTGACCGGAAATTAACGTGGAAAAACCACATTAACGAGCTTGAAAGTAGATGTCTTAAAGTCACAAACTTCCTGAAAGTTTTATCAGGTACTATATGGGGAGCCAATAGGAAATCTTTATTAATGGTGTATAAGACCCTGATCAGATCGAAACTCGACTATGGATGCCAGCTGTATGCATCTGCATGCGACACCACACTCGCAAAGCTGAAACAGACTACAGAACCGATGCCTTCGTCTATGTCCGGGTGCCTACAAGTGTACACATATAGAAAGACTAGAGGTGGAGGCTCATGTGCCCCCACTCCACACCAGGAGGGATATGTTGACGCTAAGGTGCGGGCTGAATGTGGCTAGGAGGCGCGACACAGGGCACCCAGGTTGGTGTGCTGTCGCTAACCCCCGTTACCTGCAAGTGTGTAGGTCCTATTCCTCGGCCGTCTGCCTCCAGACCTTGTGCCAGGGTGCTGGTATCCTTTTCGAAGACGTTGATAGATGTGTTCCACCGTTGTGTCTGCCATGGGAGAACCCCAACTTTCATGTGGAAACATCGAGGCCCCCAGGGCGGAAGAGGGACCTACATCCTGAGTTTCTTAAATAACTTTTCTATCAATTTCTAGAAGGATACAGCGCCTATCCTCACGTGTACACAGGACTGACGACAACGTTGGAGCCGGTATCTGGAGCAGAGACGGGGAGTGGAGCTTCCGCCTGCCGTGGCATGCAACCATATTCACTGCAGAGATGTTTGCAATAAGTAGAGCCATTGACATTGTAATAACAAGCGATGTCAATGATGTTGCTATCATTTCAGACTCTATGTCAGCTCTCAAAGCAATTCAAGGTGGTAACACTGTCATGGTCACATTGACTGCAGGTCTGTTTTAAATCTGTTGATTCTTATTATACTTCACGTCCGCAAAACATCCCTAGGAAGAAACACGTTTTACACCAAGGATCCCTCTCCGTAAGCCCAGCCTTGTACTCAGTTGTCAATGAGTTTATTCTACTTTCTCCTGGCAAGGTCAATCTTGAATTAGTTTGTGTAGATCAACTTAAGTAATTCGCCAGACCCGTGTCAACTAAGGGTCATCCTTGAATGTTTAACAGTTGACTTGTTTGTAATTTTTGTCATTGCGTGAGTAGCCATCTCTGGCAACTCACGAGTATAAAAACCCTCTGCGAGGAGGGAGACGTCCTTCCCGTGACGCTTCTCCACATTTTGTCTCAGGTATGTACACGTGTGTTCCCCGCCGATATAGTCATTCAGTTTAACTTAGTCAATTTTGTGAATATCAGTGTTCATGTTGTAACAGTGTAATTGTCATTTACTCAGTGTAAGAATTACTACTAACGTAAATGTCGCCTGACGTTGCCAGACGAAAGATTGTTGTGATTGAGTCATCATCATGCTTCCCGTAACGCCCTCCAACTTTTGTTCTCAGATCCAGTGTGTGGGTTATTTGAACACCCCACCGGCTGCCTGGGGTCGGTGGATACCTATCAGTTAGCTGTAGGTCACGGGGTCGCTGATGTTGCATGATTAAAACTGCAAGTCCGCCTTGTGGGACTTAGACCCCAGATGCTCGCCACATGTCGGACTACAACCGACCACAACAGCGATCGTCAGGGGTTGTGACTCCTGGGTTATACCCTGGGACACTCCTGAAAGTTATAGGGTCCACAGTGTTTGTTGTATTTGATTGGGAATATAATTATCCCATGTTGGGTAGTGAACCCATGTAATTTGTTGGTATCAGTAATGACGTGTTGTTGTGTTGTGAGTGCATCTCATATGTACTGACAACAGTCTAGTGAAGTATCAGATGTAAGTTTGTCTTGTAACGGTGTGTAATGTCATGTACCACCAGTAATGTGTGAGAAGTAAAAGTATACACTTGGAACTAACTGAGTAAAGCCAAGGAGTTGATCCTGGTAACCGTTAATGTAATGTAACACCAGTATGGTTGTGAGCAATAAGAGTACAGTATCTAAGTGATTGCAGTTGAGTTAAGCCAAGGGTTGAACCTTATAGTTGTATGTTAATGACATCTTTTTCCCTACTTTGATTTCATATTAATAAACCTTTTCTTAGAGTATATTAGGGGTATTCATTTCACCTCGGTATCCACCTTTATTTGTGTCAAGTGACCTTGATACCAGAATTACAGTACCCATGTGCCTTCCCTCGCCATGCTACCAAAAGAACTTAAGTTATGTAGGAACCATGAACTGAAATATATAGACAGAACAATTGAAGGAATTAAGACAGAGAAGTTGAGATAAGTATAAGGGCGGAAGAAAATCCCCATCTTTAAGGGTGGTCTCGGTGGTTCAGTCAGAAGCAGTAGTAGTAGTAGAGTGAGTCGCCACCCTTACAGGAGTAGTAGTGTGCCCGCTCTTACAACACTACCAGCAATGAGGTACAGGGCAACATTATTAATAAACTACATGCATGTGCCAAGAATATTATGCTGATCTGGGTGCCTGGGCATTGCAACATTCGGGGCAATGAACAGGCAGACAAACTAGCAAAAGCGACTGTAGGTCTCAGGGAGACAACCAATGTACCCTGGGAGCCGCAGTCGTGTCTCTCCTTGGGGAAGACATATACAACAAGTAAGTGGCAACTGGAATGGACGAGGTTAGATCTTCCAACAACTGGAAGTCTAACATAGGAAACTGGCTCTCAGCATACAGAAGAATAGAAAGGAAGAGGTGATCCTCGCCAGACTAAGGCTAAATTGTACTTACCTGATCCACCTAAAACCTTAAATAGATAACTCCTTTCCTCCTATCTGCGCCACGTGTAACAAAATTATGTCCATTCGACACATTCTAACAGAGTGCAGCCAGTACGAACCAGAATGCCGGCAGCTGGTGATGCTAGTAGTGGGGCAGCTAAATGCAATTTTTCAAGAGAATCATGCAAATGGTGATTCAAACACCAAATTTGGCATGGTAATTTTCGAATGGTTACTAGTCAAGTCTGCCTGATTGGCAATTTGAAAATCTAAGATGGCGGCTGTTTTTCAAGATGGCCGCCATATTGACCTTCAAAAGTTGATTTTTCTTATAGAAATTGATGTAGTTGGTCAATCTGAGTGATCTTGGTGTCGATATGTATGTTTTCAAGCATGCTCAGATGATTTTTTTATAGTTTTAAGTCCATTGTAACATTTTTATCTACATAAAATAACACTTTTAGTAAAAAATATAACAAAAAAGAACTTACTAAAAAAAATAAGTACTCACTATTAGCACTGGTTCCTGTGACTTCACCTGACAGTACATCTTTGTGCATTTACTGCTTTTCACATATGCAGCTGCAAAGTGCTGTGCAGGAAAGTCCAGAGCGAAAGCATTTGCATCTCTGGTTGCAGTCTTTCTTACAGGAACATTTGATCAGCTCCTGACAGCATGCCGCAATCGGGGAAAGAGTCGTCCAACGTATCTGCCATGCCTCTCCCTTCTGCGTCCATCCCCAGTTGACAGGACTGCTGGTTTCTGGATTGGAGATTGTTGCCTGGCCCCACATGATACCAGCCTAGTAGACAGCCCGCTTTACATGTTCCTTGAGGGCTGCCTGGGTTGGTGGAATGGAGCCATATGGTCTCTGCTTGCGGGAAAAGAGATTTAGTCTGGCCTCATCTACACCAGTGGCTGCACTAGATCTGTCATCCATGAGAACAACGAATCTTTCCAGCTTCTGCAGGTCAACATCAGCAACTGTTGTTGGACATTGGCTGAGTTTGGTGAATGTTTCTGAAACTTCATCACAGACATTCCATGTCTGTCATGTAGATTTCTTACCTTTCCCACGGAAGCCAGACACAACGTCACAACCAGTGAAAGCATGAAAGTATAGGATCCCACAGCTTTCTTAGGCCCTATCGCAGAAACTACATCATGAACTGGAATCCATCGATGACTGGCTCCTTGGCCAAAGGCAATCCACATGTTATCAAGACCAAGCTCCTGTAGTGATGGCAGTACAGACAGTGCTATAACGACCACGTTAGTGTCATTGGCTTTGATGATGAGGGACTTGTTACCTTCCATTGCTGCATCCCTAGCATGCACAAATATTCGTGTGTCTGCTTCCTCATGACAGCATGGAGCCACAGCTTCTAGGGACTTCTCTGTGTTGCTAATGGCATCTTCTCCCTTTGTCACAACCACCATGCTTGTCGTCTGTGTTTCACACATTTTCTCCGCGAGAAAATGGAATAGTTCTGTCTTGTTTTTGTCATCTAGCAGAAAGCTTCTCCACTTTTTGGGAGTCTTACTGGTTCCTGAAACTCTTCTCCTGATCCCCTGTCCTCGTTTCGACCTGGCTTCAGACTTCAGACTTGACTTTTTGTACACATCAAACACTACATCTACCCTATTGTATTTGGCACCATAGAATTCCACTTTGGGCAGGATGTCTTCTCTGGCATAGGCATCAAAAATCTTTGCGGTGTGTGAAGGCAGGGCATTGATCAGTGCTGAGCTATCTATGATGATAGCATCTCCATGTTGTAGGTTATGTATCTAAGCTACTGTCCCGAGTAGCAACCTTGTATATAAGCTACTGTGCCGAGTAGCATCTATGTATATAATTACGTGGCAACACTGCACGTGTTATGTGGCAACATTGCCCCGAGGCTGCCATATGGCAAGGCAGTCCCAGTCTGACTCTGTGGGCCGTGCATGGCACACGCTAGTCACCACTTGTATTTCTCCTATCCGTTAATAAATGGACTTCAGTGCTACCAGGTGTCTCCCTACCCATCACTGCCTTCTTCAGGGAACACTTGGAACCTTCATGGCACAGTGAGCAGGATCTGTGGACTTACAAGTGTGTGAACAATGGACAGTTAGCCGGCGATGTGCGCGTCGACTAGTGTGTTGTGTTGTGTTGCGTTGTGTTTCGCCGCGACGTGCAGTGTTGCGCCGTCACAGTGCGTTCTAGTGACAGTGGCAGTGTTATTGTCAGTGTATTAGTGTGTCTAGAGCTGAGAGTTGAGCATTGGCCTCTTTTTTGTGGTACCCACGGAGCACGCAGGCGTGCACCCTTCTCGTGTGACATCCGGGGAGACACTGACGGTCTTGCCTCCGCGAGCCACGACGCTCTGCTCTCTGAGACACACACACACACACACACACGCACGCACGCACGCACTAACGGACAGAACAGTGGACTCTATGCATTATTTCTGCGCTGTTTATGTCATATATATGTGGTTCGAGCTGATGAGGCGCCACTTTATATACTAAACAGCGCAGTTCAAGCATACTAAGATGGGCGGTAAGAAGGGACAGCGTCAAGATGGGCGGTAAGAAGGGACAGCGTCAAGATGGGAGACACGACTCCCCACCACCATCCGCTCCACCGGGCGCAGACTCTCATCCTCCACCTCCAGCGACGGACATTGCCACAATTCTGAGGCGGATGGACGACAGAGACGAGAGATGCAGAGAAATGGAACTTCAGAGGGAGGAGACACGAAGAGAGGAGGAAAAGTCGCGTTTTGATGCACTATTGGCGACCCTGGCGCGAAACCCACCCTCCCTCACTCGCAGGTATCGCGCACCAAGGCGCCAGTACCCTCCCTCCTCCACCACACCAGTGTCCTCCAGGTACTCTTGCTACTCCAACAGCTCCCAAGGCATCTCTTCAACCCCAACCCGCCCTCTCACCAGACGTCACGTTTCAGCCTTTTGTGAGTGGAGGCAGCGGTGGACAGATTACTGCACGATGGTGGACCTTGACAGCATGCCTCCAAACAAACAGCTCATCCAACTGCGGATGTGTTTGTTGCTGGAGACCCAGAGAGTTTTGGAGCACACGTTGCAAGTGCCTCCCGATTCTACCTCTTCAGTGACGGATGTGCTCGACCTTTTACAGGAGCACGTTAAAGGTCAGAATAACGAGGCCTTGCGTCGCCGCGCCTTCACCAGCTGCAAGCAGGCGGAGAATGAATCTTTTGACGACTTTTTTGTACGTTTGAAGAGTTTGTCAGAGGAGATCGACGTCTGCAAGGCGCACAGCCAGGAATGTGAGGAAGCCTGGATCAAGCACGGGATCTTGGCAGGTGTCAGGCAAGAAGAGTTGGTGCAGCGACTCATTCCCCTGGACGCTTCCTCCACACTCCAGGTGGTAGTGACTGAATGTCAGTCATACGAGGCTACCAAGTCCGCCACCTCTGCCTTACGGGCCCCACCTGCTGTGAGAGCTATCTCACAATACAAGAAGGGTAAGAAGGCGGCCAACAACGTGAAGGCTGCCGCACGTTCTTCCACACCCCCGCCTAGTGCTTCCTGTGGCAGCTGTGGAAAGCAGCATGGCCCCAAGACATGCCCGGCCGCCGACGCACCGTGTCGTGGATGTGACCGTAAGGGCCACTGGTCTAACACAGACAGGTGCCCTGCACGCCGCCACAAGTGTCAGGCCTGCGGTCGTTATGGACACTACAACAAATGCTGCCGCCAACCCAAGTCCAAAAGCCCGAGACGAGGAGGAAAGCAGCGCACTTCCCTCGGGGTGGTTCGCACGCAGTCCCCTTCAGATGGCCCACGCAGCCCCAAGCAGCAGCTGAGTCACATCAGAAGGGTGGAATCGACCACACTCCCCAGGGCTACCCCTTCCCCTACCATCCGCCTCGCCGTCACACACGGTGGTGTGTCGGGTCACATCGAGGTGATACCGGACACCGGTGCTGATACTACGGTGATAGGCCTGAAGCACCTCCAGAAACTGGGTTTCACCAAACGTGACCTGGGACCACCGCTGCAGCTGCTGTACTACAATGCGGACGGTTCCCAGATGCCAGACGCTGTGGGCTCCTTTCAAGCGGAGATCACTTACGGCGACAGGTCGTGTCACGGATGGATCGACGTGCAGCCTACTCTCGCTACACCCTTGTTGTCGTGGGAGCACTGCAAGGAGTTAGGCGTGGTGCCCAGAGACTTTCCCGAGCAGATCCCAGCTGCTCGTTACACCGCCAGCAGGGTGCATGAATCAACGAGTGACGCGCCTGGCACTGCCGTACAGAGCTGCCCAGAACCCGCGTCCACTCCCGCCCCGCCTCCACCCAAGTCACGGCTGCTTCCTCTTCACAGTGAGACGTCTCCTTCAGCCGCAAGGGCCTACTTCCTGAAGGAGTACTCGGATGTGCTGGTGACGAAGGAGGCCCTACGGACCACGCCACTGAAGGCTATGGCGGGTCCGCCTATGAGGATACACCTGCAGGAAGATGCACAGCCGTTTGCCATACACACTCCCCGGTTGATCCCTCTCGCCTTCAGGGATTCAGTCAAGAAGGAACTGGATTCCATGGTGGCCCAGGGTGTCAACGTACCCGTTGGTGACGGCCCGTCCCCTTGGTGCCACCCTCTAGTTGCTGTGGCTAAGACTAACGGTGGAGTGCGGATTACTACCGACTTGTCTAAGCTTAACAGCCAGGTGTCCCGTCCCGCCCACCCTTCACCCACACCTTTTGCAGCTATATGGAGTGTGGACCCGAAGGTACGGCACTTCTCGACAATGGACGCCCTCTGTGGTTACTGGCAGATCCCACTGAAGACGGAGAATTAGCCACTGACCACTTTCATCATGCCTTACGGACGCTTCCGCTACTGCCGTGGCCCTATGGGATTCGCTGCTATGGGGGACGCCTTCTGTCTCCGTGGTGACATGGCACTTCAAGGCGTGACCAACTGCATGAAGGTAGTGGAAGACGTCCTCCTCTACGATGAGGACTACCTGATGTATCTTCGCCGCATCGACGAGGTACTGACCAGGTGTAGGACGCACGGCATCACTCTGAATGCCGAGAAGTTCGTCTTGGCCGCACCTGCAGTGTCTTTCTGGGGCTACCGACTATCAAGGGATGGCATTGCTGCGGACCCGGAGAAAGTTCGCGCCATAGCAGACTTTGCAAAACCTGCCAACCTTACGGATCTCAGGTCTTTCATGGGCCTGGTGAACCAGCTGGCAGAATTTTCTCCTGACGTCTCTGCCGCTGTCGGGCCTCTCCGCCCCCTGATGAGCCCCAAGAGGACTTTCACGTGGAACTCTGACCACGACCTCGCCTTTCATAAGGTGAAGGAGGCCCTGTCAAGTCCACTTATCCTCGCTACTTTCGACCCAGCGCTCCCCACCGTCCTCCAGACAGACGCCTCGCGCCTGTACGGGGTTGGTTAAGCCCTTCTCCAGGATCACGGTGGAGGAAGGTACCGGCTCGTACAGTGTGGCTCTCGCTTCCTTACCGATGCTGAGTCTCGCTATGCTATCATCGAGCTGGAGCTACTGGCAGTGGTATGGGCCTTATCGAAGTGCAAATTTTACTTGATTGGCCTACAGCACTTCGACCTCATCACAGACCACAGGCCCTTGGTCCCCATTCTTAATCGCTATTCGCTGGATGCCATCGACAATCCCCGCCTCCAGCGCCTGAAGGAGAAGATTTTGGCCTTCGTCTTCACCGCGGCTTGGCACGCAGGTAAGGAGTTCTGCATCCCGGATGCCCTCTCCCGCTCCCCAGTCAGCCGCCCTACACCTGAAGACGAGATGCTCAGAACCGAGGCCGGTTTCTCCGTCAGCAACATCATCACTTTGCAGGCCGTACAGTCCCTCGCCAGCACCCAGGCCTTAGTGTCGCCACCCGACAGCGATCTGGCCCTTGAGGAACTACAGACCGCGGCACGCGACGACCCCTCCTACACTCAGCTCTTGGAGAGTGTGAGGACTGGGTTCCCTTGCGACCGTTTTGACCTCCACAACGCCCTACGCCCGTATTGGAAGATACGTGAGGACCTCTATGCAGATGGGGACCTCGTCCTGTACGGTGCCCGTGTGGTCGTCCCTGCAGCTCTCCGTCGTCGCGTTCTGGCCCGCTTACACGACAGCCATCGTGGAGTAGAGGCCACCAAGCGCCGTGCAAGGCAGGCTGTTTACTGGCCCGGCATTGACGCGGATATCGTCAATACGGTCCGTGCGTGTGAGCCGTGCCAGATCATGCAGCCCAGTCAACAGCAGGAGCCACCTCTTGTGCGACGATGAACCCACCAGGCCCTTCGAGTCCGTGTCAGCTGATTTCTTCAGCACAGCTGGGAAACATTTCCTAGTTGTCGCCGACCGACTCTCTGACTGGCCTGTGGTGGTAATCTGTGGCTCGGACACGACGTCCGCGGCCACCATTCGCCACTTCCGGCACCTCTTTCGTGACCTGGGCGTCCCCGTACGTCTGCGGACGGACGGTGGGCCACAGTTCACCAGCCGGGACTTCACAGGATTCCTGGAACGTTGGGGAGTCCGCCACATCGTGTCAACACCCCACTACCCACAGTCAAACGGCCATGCTGAGGCTGCGGTCAAGACAGTCAAGCACCTCATCCTCAAGGTGGCCCCTTCAGGCAACATAGACTGTGAGGCGTTTGACAAAGGACTCCTGGAGTTACGTAATACTCCCACCCACACAGGACGCTCCCCTGCCCAGATCCTGTATGGTCACCCTCTCCGCTCTTGCGTTCCTGCACACGCCAAGGCCTTTGCGAAGGAGTGGCAGACCAGAGCCGAGAGCTGCGACCGCCGCGCCGCTTCACGTGCCCAGGACGCCAAGGCTCGGTATGACGACCGTGCCCGCCCTCTTCAGCCACTGGAGATTGGTGCCCTTGTCCGCGTCCAGGACCCGACGACAACACGTTGGGACAAGGTGGGCATAGTGATGGGCGTCGGCAGGTCGCGGGACTACAAGGTCAGGATGCCGAGCGGCCGTGTCTGTTGGAGGAACCGCCGCTTCCTCCGGCCAGTCCCACCCCTTGCTGCTGGCCCCCTGACCGAGGACGAGTCTCCTACACCTCACGAGGATCCGCCCCACAGTGCACCTCGACGCTCGGAGCGACTCAGGACTAAGAAGTCCGCTCAAGACAAAGACTATGAGCGTGAGGGGGGGAGGGAGATGTAGGTTATGTATCCAAGCTACTGTGCCGAGTAGCAACCTTGTATATAAGCTACTGTGCGAAGTAGCATCTATGTATATAATTACGTGGCAACACTGCACGTGTTATGTGGCAACATTGCCCCGAGGCTGCCATATGGCAAGGCAGTCTCAGTCTGACTGTGGGCCGTGCATGGCACACGCTAGTCACCACTTGTATTTCTCCTATCCGTTAATAAATGGACTTCAGTGTTACCCGGTGTTTCCCTACCCATCACTGCCTTCTTCAGGGAACACTTGGAACCTTCACATGTGGTTCTCTCTCTCCGTAGCATTCACTTGGGGTTGAAGAGTTTCAGCCAGCTGTGACTTCTGACATGTACGAAGCTTGCCATTGTCAATGAAGGAGGCAGGAGCTGACTGGTTCTCATGCTTGAAGAATTCTTGCAAGTCATACTGTCTGTTCTGACTGGAGATGAAGAGTCGCGAGAACAGCTGACACTCATCTTTCAGTATCTTCTCTTTGGAACTGCTAACAACGTGGTCATGTTTGAAGTAGGTGGATCTGTTTTTCTTGATTGAATGGTAGAACAGACATTTACCTTCATTCTTTAGTCCCTCTAAGAATGACTGGAATTGCTCTTTTCCTCTGTCATGGTGTGTACCAACCATTTTAGCAATATCTGGATCTACAATGTTCTTTGTGTCTAACACCAGAAGGTCAGATGACTTTTTGGAAAGGGTTGCCCATCTCCAGCAGCACCTTGGAAAGTGCTTCCACCTTCTCAAAGAAAGATTTCTGTGCACTCAGGGTCTGCTCATGATGTCGGCTGCTGGTGGTGGTTCCATCTTTTGCACCTGACGCAGCTTCATTCCAGCAACAAGACGACTCACTTCAGATCGAGCCACCATCCACCTACGAAGTGCTGCTGGGTCCTCAGTCAACCCAATTGCTCCTCCATCGCCTTTAATCACTGCATTGTTTTGTTCATGGACTTGATCAACAGCAATGGCAGAGAACTCTCTTCCTGACTTGTGGACAACAAAGTTTCCCTTGTATAACTCCCTTGCTACCTCTGGATGTTGTTGCTCAAGGCACATCATGCCTCGAAGGTGAATTGGAAGCCATCGGGCATAATTAACCTTGTTGTTCGCAAAGAAGTAGGGGATCAGCTCTGAGAGTGCTTCAAGGTAGAGTTTGAAATTGCCTTCCTTGAATGAGCGGATCAACATGAAGATGGTGAGCTCCATGTCCAGCACAAGGTTCCAGAATTGGAACTGTGAACTCTCAAGCCTCCGTTGTTTACACCAGTCTTCAAAGCTCAAAGCTGACCTTTCAGACTCATCAGAGCAATAGTCCTGGTATGCCTCCTTCATCAGTTTGTACAAGCTGCATGCTGTGACTTGATGTGCTAGTCTTGTCTTAATTACACTTGATACAGACAGAAAAGACTCTGCTGTACCAGATGAAGCCACTCCTGCTTCAACAAGGGAACCGGTCCAACCACTGTCTTGTAGTAGCGTTCCTAGTGATTTCAGTGCAGCCATCTCTATGTGAAGTCCCCCGAACATAATAACATACCTGTCTTCTCCATACTCAGGCCAATGCCATTGAATTTGTTTTGCCAGCACATACAGTGGCTGGTCAGCAGCTGTGACTGGAATCTGACCTGGGTTCAGAAAAGCCACTGTATCACGAACCTTTTCCATGAGTCTGCCTGATCTCGAAGCAGGGGGAAGTAGAGACGTAATGCTCACTTCAAATGGCTGACTCCTCTTCTGTGCTGCATGGTGAGCTGCCTACGTGATGCAGACTTCATCAGCCACATCCTCAGTGAGCAAGACCTCTTCCAGCCAAGCATACTCTTCCTGGAGGTGTGACTGGATTGATTTAGGTGCTGGCAATGACTGAGGTGCTACCAAGGGAGGATTGGGATCTTCATAATATAAGCTGGTCGGATATTGGTGAATGCCTCTGGAAGCTCAGGAACTTTCTTGACCATCGTATCTGCATTCCGTCTGAGTGGCTCACGCTCCTCACCAGCCTGCTCAGGGCTTGGATGTTGGAATATGGACACACTGGTCCTATGGAAGGACGTTTTGGCCATAGTCGCAGTGGGGTTGTGGTCAATGTTGTCCACTGCTGAAGTCGTGAACAACTGCTTCCTCAAGATTGGTGGACACACCACTCCATCTTTCACGTACTGGCATACAACTGCTTCTCCTAGCTGGGCTGATAATTGTAGAACTCTGTCATATGAAATGCTGTCCTCATTTTCATGCAGCATGTCGATGAGCTGCCTCTTTCTTGTCTTAGCAAACACAGACATGCTGACGTAGATAGCAAAAGGTGTCTCATGGTCCTTGGAGTGTCTGTGGATTTGTGTTCCTACCTTGTAGTTGGCAAAGCAGTTGTACTGAGCTGTGACATAGCAAGGTCAGACTTCGATGCGCCATGCTGGAGTTGGGATTTGATATCTGCACCATGTTCGATCATGCATACAAATTGAAGCAGTGATGGTGGAACAGCCTGTTCAATGCATCCTTCATGAAATGTACTGCTGAAGTATGACTTGTGCTAAAGCATGTCCCGTCGTATCATCCCAGCAGCCTGGGCCAGATGGATCGCGTCACCGTATTTGCTTGCTTGTGCCAGGATTAAGAACATAAGAACATAAGAATGGAGGAAACTGCAGCGGGCCTATTGACCCATACTGGGCAGTCGCATTTACACCCAACCCCTATTGCTCATATGAGCATCCAACCTATGTTTGAAGCAATTCAGCGTATTCGAGTTAATGATGATATTTGGTAACTTGTTCCATTCATCCACTACTCTGTTTCCAAACCAGTGTTTACCTATTTCACGCCTAAATCTAAATTTGTCTAATTTAAAACCATTGTTACGAGTTCGCTCCTGGTTGGATAGTTTGAGTACCTTTGTAATGTCCCCTTTGTTTAGCCCTGCCTTCCACTTATACACCTCTATCAGGTCGCCCCTCGCTCTACGTCTCTCAAGGGAGTGCAAATTAAGATGCTTTAACCTGTCTCTATACTCAAGGTTCCTAATGCCCGGGATTAGTCTTGTCATTCTCCTCTGAATTCTTTCCAAGGATTCTATATCCATTCTGTAATACGGTGACCAAAACTGAACTGCGTAATCCAGGTGTGGTCTCACAAGAGCAAGATACAGTTTTAGGTGACCTCGCTAGTCTTGTAACTAACACTCCTTTGAATGAACCCAAGTACTTTATTAGCCTTGTTACGAAAAACACATTGTTTACTTGGCTTAAGGTTCCTACTTATCATTACTCCTAAATCTCTCGCAGTCGGATTTCTCTATGGCATCGTTGTTCATCTGGTATCTGGTTTCCCTGTTTACATCTCCTATACTGAGTACTTTACATTTGTCGACGTTGAATTTCATCTGCCATTTTTCAGACCATTCGAAAAATTTGTTTAGATCTTCCTGTAGTTTTGCCGAGTCCTCGTCAGATTTGATAACACGTCCTATTTTAGTGTCATCAGCAAATTTACTTATGTTGCTGTCAATGCCGATATCTATGTCGTTTATGTATATAATAAATAATAATGGTCCAAGTACTGAGCCTTGGGAACTCCACTTGTGACGTTGCTCCAATGGGACTTATTGCCGTTAATGCTCACTCGCTGTTTCCTGTCCTGTAACCACGCCCTAATCCATTTAAGGATGTCACCTTTGATGCCATGAACTTCTACCTTTCTAATTAGTCTTTCGTGGGGGACTCTGTCGAAGGCTTTGCTAAAGTCGAGATATACCACATCATAATTGTGCGATTGAGCCAACATCCTTCTCAAAGGCCAGTAGGATATCTCTTCCTTGGTGATGAGCTTGCAGCTGGGGGATTTGAAAAAGCAGCTGGTCCTTCAGTCTTGTAGCATGAGCATCGGGCAATCCAACACCCAGCTGCTCAAGTCTCTGTCTGTGGAGTGTGACCAGGTCACCAAGTCTGAAAATGGGTTGTTCAGTACCTTCACTAGAAGCTTTCATCAGAGTGATGTAAGTGACCAGCTCAGAGAAAGCAGTTGGGTATGCGTCCTTGTTCGGATGAAGCTCTTGTGCTTCTTCTTGCTCATGAGCATTTCGGTGTGTTCTTTCTCGGTTGTACAGGTCTGCCAGGCAGCGAGGGTGATACTTCAGTTCTTGTGCCACAACATCTCCTGCACTTAGTTTGGCAAGGAGTTTTCCATCGCTAAGTGTCTTCGCACAATCATTCAATCTTTTATAAAGTTTCATTGTCATTGCTTGTCTTTTGTCATCTCCCGTAGCTTCTTCCTCACATGGAAAGCATTCTGTTGCTTTGGGGTCTCTGACCATTCGTGGTATCTTGCTACTGCTGCTCTCCTCTGTAGCAACTGCAGAGGTTCGCCTTTTCTGAGCTCTATTTAACTTTGTGTTGTTGAACAGCAGTCTGCAACTCTCATGGTACTGTGCCTTGTTTCTCCTCAAGGTCTCCTCTATCCCATCCTCTTCCACAAGTCTTGCAGGGTTAAGCTTGATTGGCAGTGCATTGATTGAATGAAATAGAGGAATATTCCTTGCCAAGCTCTTGTAACCGTCATCTTCTTTTTTGGCAGGATTTGCATGTGGAGACTTAAGATCTTCCTTCTTATCCTATTGACAAAGACAACACTTTGCCCAGTCAGAGAGGAATGATTTGTTGGTTGATTTTGTGTCAAAAACTATTTTTGATCTTCAGGGCCGAGGGTTTATCCTTTTACCACCCTGATGAGCACTTTCTTGTATGGGATACAACTAGGTTCATGCCTTTTGCCCTACACCTAGTCCGATCGTTCATCCAGTGTCATTAGTCCCGTGCGATCTGTACACCATCCAGATAACTAAACCCCCGTTATCCTTGGATCGGCTCTTCTGCGCTGGCACATCCTGTCAATTCAGGTGCGGCTGTTTTGCTGATTTGGGGTTGGTTAAGCAGCATTTGGGACACTAAGCTGTTGCAGTATGATATGCTTTTTCTTAGCTGTCCCTGAACCCCATGCTGGGTTGCACAGCAGTGATGTCACCAGTGTGCCCTGGTAGTGCCCGACAATCACCCCCTCACATGCTGCATGCTACCCTCACCTAGTTGGAAAAAACATAAAACCAGTACATAAAACCAGTCATAAATAAGACAAATATATATCTGAGAGTATCAGAAATAGAAAAAATCATATGAGCATGCTTGAAAACATACATATCGACACTAAGATCATTTAGATTGACCAACTACATCAATTTCTATAAAAGAAATCATCTTTCGAAGGTCAATTTGGCAGCCATCTTGAAAAATGGCTGCCATCTTGGCTTTCCAAATGGCCAATCAGGCAGATTTGACAAGGGTATGATCATGCCAAATTTCATGCTTGTATCACCATTTGCACGATTTTTCCATTATCCGCTCTAGTATACCGCCGGCAGGGCCGTGGGCTCGTAACACACGTCTTGCCCGCGGTGCCCACCATTGCTCTGTGGATGTAGGTCACATTAGAATAGCCCGTTATAGCACATCCTTCTTTCCTCACACAGCCAAACTGTGAAACGCTTTGACTTCTTCTGTGTTTCCACACTCAGACAATCTCTCTCACTTTACAAAGATGGTTTTCCGGCATCTTCGTGGTGTATTTTTAATTTATTTTTATTCTTATTTTTTCGACCCTAGGCACCGTTGTGGCCTGGGTGGGCTATTGCCCGTAAAAAAAAAAAACTCTCTAAAATTAGTTTTGCTTTCTAAGTACATTCACTATTTACATGCCCATACTTGCGTTACAAAATTACACTCGGTAATTGATAAAAAACAAAAAAATATTTAATGAACAAAATTTATAGATAAGTGAAATAAAATCGGTTATTGCCATGAAGGTGAAGGGGTACACTCAATGGGGGAGGGAGAGGATACGCAGTTAAGAAGTCACTCCGAGGCGCGAGTGATGTCACACTTTCCTAGCATCACCTGCGTGATGTGCCAATGATTTAAATACGTCACAACCATCACTTATTATAATACATATTATTTCCTTATACAGAAATTCATTGTCAAAAACAACAGATAAAGAACAATGACTGACAGAATTTCAATTACACATGCATGCATGAATACATACACTTAACATTATATATATATATATATATATATATATATATATATATATATATATATATATATATATATATATATATATATATATATATATATATATATATATATATATATATAACAAAGAAGTCTCTCTGTCTGTCTGTTTGTTTATTTGTTTGTGTGTCCGCACGAGAATCTCTGAAATTACTTTACCGATCTGTAGTGATGATGGATGGTGTTATATGTAGTGATGATGGATGGTGTTATATGTAGTGATGATGGATGGTGTTATGTGTAGTGATGATGGATGATGTTATATGTAGTGATGATGGACGTTGTTGTATGTAGTGATGATGGATGGTGTT
>NW_024722227.1:19883922-19903922 GCF_018991925.1 Homarus americanus | reverse complement strand
TACAAACTTACATTTGATTTAGATATTTACAGGTCTGTACAGTACATAAATCAGGAGTGGTTTATTATCTTAACAATAGATGGGATGGTGCTATTCTTATATCTATCGGTGCGGACTCTTATGGGCTGAATTTTGTTGTAGTGGCTGACTGCGCTCGAGGTGGGTGGGGGGGCTGCCGGTGGCAGGAGGTGGCGATGACGAGGGTGGTGCAATAGTTGGCTGCCAAACCTTTCCAGTGCTTGGTGGTGGAGGTAGTTGAGGGATTGCATTTCCAGGGTGGAGAGAGCGTTGGTGTAGCCAGAGTAGTCAGCGCCGAGCATGATTCTGCAGGCCCTTTTCTGTACCTTCTCTAGCTGACGTTGTTGGGTGGAGTTGAGGGAAGACGACCAGGCTGGTGACGCATACGTTAGTTTGGGGAGAATAAAGGCGTTGTAGATAGTCCTCAGCTCTGGCATGGGTGCCCCAAGTGACCTAAGTCGTCATAGCATGTAGAGTTGGTGAGAGGCTGCCTTGATTGTGTTGTTTACATGGGCCTTCCAGTCCAGTTTGTGGTCTATGGTAATGACACCCAGGAGTTTGGCAGACTGCACTAACTGGAGAGGAAGGGCACCCACTGTGACTGCTGGCATAGGGGGTGGGGGGGGGGGTGGATCACTGCCTTCTGCACGAACCACTGCCTAGGGTCATGTCTCGTTTCATGAGCAACCAAACGAAGTGAATACACCATAATTATGTTAACTATATGTTTGCTAATAATTTTGGGCCTATCAATACCTCCCTTAGCTCCACGTGCTCTCTGTTGGAGTTTTCCTCTTGGTTGAATCATTCTGCAATAAATATCGGTGTAGTATCTTACATGATTTAATGTGAGAATGAGAAGCCACATGCTGACTCTTACTCAGGGCGTTTATTGTTGTTGTTGTGTACCACGTGCCTAACACATTCGTGATTACACAGGCCTAAACACATTCTAACTTTGGTAAGAAGTAACATAATATATAATGTATATATAATCAATAAAGGCAGCATATAAACATATGCATATATAACACTATTTCTCCCTTTCAAAAAGAAAGCATGGCTGCTACAAATCCTAAATAAACAAAACTTACAGAATTACATATGTCAGGAAAGAAGAGAATAGAACACAAGAAATATTACTTCCTAACTAAACAGTTTTGAAAGACCTGTTTACAATTCAGATAATCAGAGGTCTAATTTCATTACAGGTCTCCTAACTCTGTTTGATCTTCTAGGGCTATTCCCGTCATGCACTCTGTGCATTCAGTGACAGACGTATCTAATATACTATAGGAATAGCCGTGTGTCTGTCTGCCTGTCTGTCTGTCTGTATGTCGGTCTGTCTGTCTGTCTGTCTGTCTGTCTGTCTGTATGTCGGTCTGTCTGTCTGTCTGTCTGTCTGTCTGTCTGTCTGTTCTGGGCAGCCAAAACGGCACAATCGTTCTTCATCAAACTTGGTGGAAAAATCGCAAAAAATTCGTAGAGTGGAACAAACCTGGTCCCATGTCGATGGTTTCTTTAAGAAGGCATTAATTTACCATTTTATTTACGGTGGAAAACGATGCAAGTCTACGGATTTGGCGCACCCTCATTCGCTGTAAGCTGTCAGCCCACTATTGCAGTTATCATATGACTCCCTCCTCCTCCACCCACTTTTTCTCTTAGCCTACTCTTTTTTTAATGTTGTTTGTATTAGTAAAGGAAGGAAGATGATTAGATAGAAGAATAAAGAAGGGGAAACAGAATATAGTTAGAGATAACAGGTGGGGGGAGCTGAGTTTCATCATGAGTCTGGATGCGCAGTTTCGAAGTTACCAGACCATTTTCGGACCTGACAGCTACAGTGTGTACAGTATATTTATTCCTGTGGCTGACTGTTCATGGAAAAGGAGAAGAGATAAAACGATAATAACAGGAATGCATGGAGAAGATGGAAAGGGAGAAGAGAAGGAGAAGAAGAGAGACTGAAGCAATATTATCCTTAAGAGGCGAACGAGGAAAGGAGATGGGAGAAAGGGATAGTGAGAGGTGGAGGTATGAATGGAGGGATGGAAGGACAGAATAAGAATGGTATAGAAGGATAGTAGAGAAGGAGACTAGAGAAGGAGACAAAGGAAGGACAGAGATAAGTAAAACAAAAATCAGAACAAGTATTTGGATGATAACTTGTAGAAATTAGTCGGTTAAATGTAGGTAAAAAGAGTAAGAATAATGAGATAAAACATAAAGAAGAAAGAGACACTTATTATAACAACCACGACCATGATTATAACAACCACGACCATGATTATAACAACCAGGACCATGATTATAACAACCATGACCATGATTATAACAACCACGACCATGATTATAACAACCATGACTATGATTATAACAACCAGGACCATGATTATAACAACCACGACCATGATTATAACAACCACGACCATGATTATAACAACCATGACTATGATTATAACAACCATGACCATGATTATAACAACCACGACCATGATTATAACAACCATGACTATGATTATAACAACCAGGACCATGATTATAACAACCATGACCATGATTATAACAACCACGACCATGATTATAACAACCAGGACCATGATTATAACAACCATGACTATGATTATAACAACCATGAACGTATAACAACCCCGACCATGATTATAACAACCACGACCATGATTATAACAACCACGACCATGATTATAACAACCACGACCATGATTATAACAACCACGACTTATGATTACAACCACGATCATGATTATAAACTAGGACCATGATTATAACAACACGAATGATTATAACAACCACGACATGATTAAACAACACGATGATTATAACAACCACGACCATGATTATAACGACCATTTTAACATCACGACCATCATATAACAACCACGACATGATTATAACAACGTCCATGATTATAACAACCACGACTTATAGACCATATATAACCCACGACTATGATTATAACAATAAGACTATGATCATAACCACGACCATGATTATAACGACCACGAGTCTGATTATAACAACCACGACCATGATTATAACAACCACGACCATGATCAAAACAACCACGACCATGATTATAACAACCACGACTATGATTATATAAACCACGACCATGATTATAACAACCACGACCATGATTATAACAATGACGACCATGATTATAACAACCACGACCATGATTATAACAACCACGACCATGATTATAACAATCACGACCATGATTATAACAACCACGACCATGATTATAACAACCACGAGCATGATTATAACAACCACGACCATGATTATAACAACCACGACCATGATTATAACAACCACGACCATGATCATAACAACCACGACCATCTATCTCCTATACTATAGGAATAGCCTTGTGTCTGTGTGTGTGTGTCTGTTCTGGGCAGCCGAAACGGCACAATCGTTTTTCATCAAACTTGGTGGAAAAATCGCAAAAAATTAGTAGAGTGGAACAAACCTGGTCCCATTCGATGGTTTCTTTAGGAAGGCATTAATTAACCATTTTATTTACGCCTCGAAACGATGTCGCCATATGCTTTCAGCCTGACGGCGGTTGCGCGCTAGCCAAGCACGAGCGTTCGAACTTGCCACAGGGCACGAAGGGTCCACGATCACTTGTCATCACTATAGTCAGTTGCCATAGTGAGTGGATGCTGGGAAACATCATCTTTGACCTCATCATCATCATGATCATCTGCAACTGTGTCAAGATCATGTTCTGGTGCTACATTCATCTCGTCATGTGCCTGAATGATGTGATCCACATGAACATATCTCAAAGAGTTATCACATTTCACTAAATATGTCCAAGATCCACATACCTTGTCAATGACACCAGTTATCCACTTTGCATGTACAGTACCATAACCTTTAGCCATGTTCCTAACTCTCACCTTATCATTTACCTTGAACACTCTTGCCCTGGAACTCTTATAGTAATACATCTTTTGTTGAGCTTGTTTGCTTTCTACAACTTCAAACAGACTTGGCTTAACTAAACTTAATCTTGTTCTCAACTGTCTCTTCTTGATTAACTCTGCAGGAGTACATCCTGTCACACTATGTGGTGTGGTTCTGTATCTGAGTAAGAAGTTTGCTAGTCTGTGTTTCATTGACTTTCCTACAGTTCCTTGAATTACCTGCTTAGAAAGTGCTTCCTTTACAATTCTAACTGATCTCTCAGCTGCACCATTAGAGGCAGGATGATAGGGTGGGGTCAGTACACGCTTTACACCGTTGAGTCTCATGAAGTTTTTAAACTCTAATGATTGGAATGGAGGACCATTGTCAGCTACTACCTCTTCTGGTATTCCATGTTCAGCGAATATTAATTTTAATTCATCCATGGTGCTACCTGCATTAGTACTGTACATGTTCCTAACGTCAATGTACTTTGAATGACTGTCAATTATACAAGAAATTTGTCTGTTCACTTATCACAGAAGTCAGTGACGTACTAAGGGGGGGGGCGGTGGGGAGGTTGCGGTCCGCCCGGGGTGACAGCCAGAGGGGTGTGCCATGAGGCTAGGGATGCTGGACTGACAATGCAAGAGGAAATGAGGAGATCAATGTTTGAATGCTTAGATCGATTTAGTCTAAAATTGGATGTTCGTTCAGAGGCCATGGATAACATCTTGCCAATATTTGCAGCTATTCAGCCAAGCTGATTGCTTTCTGCAAAAGAAGAACAACTTCAGGGGAGTATTTCAAATTCAAGCATGACCAAGATTTTTAATGAAATTTCCGATGAGGATGTCATGGTAGAAACTATGCGACTTCGCAGACACATGGAGGCTGCCAAAATCACACCTGAAGAAGCAAATAAATGGACAGTCTTGCAGTTCCTGAAGTTTATTGTCAAATGGGACTTTTGTGAAACCTTGCCAAACTTGCCATTGTGCCTGAGATTCTTTTTAACAATATGTGTGTCTGTTGCATCATGTGAAAGAAGTTTCTCTAAATTGAATTTCATCAAGAATTATCTTCGTTCTAGCATGACTCAGGAAAGATTGAACAGCCTAGCTATGATTTCTATCGAAAATGAATGTGCCAAGACAGTTAATTTTGATGAAATAATTGGTAAGTTTGCTGAAGTTAAGTCACGAACGATGAGGCTGTAAAACTATATATATATATATATATATATATATATATATATATATATATATATATATATATATATATATATATATATATATATATATATATATATATATATATATATATATATATATATATATATATATATATATATATATATATCTTCTTTTTTTTTTTTTTTTTGCGTTAGATGAAATCATACCGCTTGAATCTCGTGGTTTCCTATGTTTTTTAGAACAATCTAGTGTTATTGGTCAAGTTTCTGATAAAAGTGAGTTGAAGAAGGCTGTGCCCTTCTCATTGTGTAATACTTTATTTAATGTGTAACTTGTAGTTATATACAGTATGGTTTCTGTACTTTGTATATTTGAATTACTTGTATGTGCTTTGTTGTATCGTGTAATTTTTTTGGAAATTAGGAAATACATTTGTTTATATATACTGTAGATTTCCTAAATATCATCCTCATTTACAAACCTGCATTTTATTTACGAATATTACACTTGATGTAGGCTGCATTATACTTTAGTTAAAAAATAATAATAAATTTCCATATTAATAGAAGGAAACTAAAACATTTATAATATTTACTATATATAATCCAAAATTCCTTAAAAGTATTATTATTTTTTTTTATCATTCGTCTCAGTAAAGGCAGAGTAAGGGGGCAAAGGAATGCCCTGCCCTGGGTGCCCAGTACGCTAGGGACGATTGTGTATTTTACTTTTACGGTATATTTATTCATCTCTGGAAGGAAGGTGGTGCCAGTGGATAGGTCTGCCCCGGGTGCCAAATACTCTAGGAACGCCCCTGACAGAAGTCAATGTGTACTCTTTCGAAGGGACGGGTAGGCCATTTCAAAGGTGTGCTGGGTGGCATGCTCCTAACATTCTAACAAACAGAGCACTCACGTACCATCATTTCTATTTTACCATCCAGTTTAGGCCACCATACAAAACTTCTGGTTAATGCTTTCATAGCACATATACCTGGATACCTGGATGTTCAAAATGCAGTTCATTCAAAATTTGCCCTCTAAAACACTGTGGAATTAAAACTCTCATACCCCACAACACACATCCCTGTTCTACTGATAATTGACATCTCCTTAAATGATACGGTTGAAAGTCTAAGGATGGACAAATCTCTGGCCATCCATTTAGTGTATATTCCAGGACTCTTCCTAACACAAACTCTTTCCTAGTTTCATGAGCAATTATTCTGGAGGTGACTGGAAAATCTTCTGCTAACATGGTTACAACATAAACCTTAGACTTACTCCATCATTTGATCCACTACATGGCAACCTGGACAAAGCATCTGCATTGGAATGATCTTCTGAACGTCTGTACTGTATATCATAGTCATATGCAGACAATATCACAGCCCATCTCTTCATTCTTGCTGCAACAAGTGTAGGAACAGGTGATTTAGTACCCAAAATTCCCAAGAGAGGCTTGCGATCAGTTATTAAGACAAAATTCCTCCCATTTAAATACTGGTGTAATTTCTTTACTCCAAATATGATAGACGAAGCCTCTTTCTCTATTTGTGCATAACACTGCCCTGCATAGTTTTTGAGGTTTGTGTATTATTAAGCTTTTCTGGGTGTATTTTGCATACTGATCTCAAAAATGTTATCCATTTTGCTCAATCAGGTCAGAATTTTGTGCTATAGCATTTTAAGCGGAGATTCAGGTAAAATATTGGCATTTTTCGCTCAAAATGGGGTCCTCATATTCGTTCATTAAAAAAATCATCCGAGACATTGGCAAGCCTCACAGAAAAGATTTCGGTCAGTTTTAATGCCCTTACGATGCATTTAAATACACCCATGTGCTCGCCGGCCATTTAAATGTCCGCCGTGACGCAAAGGAAAAGAGTATATGTCCGTGTTTTTTTACATACATATATTTTTTCACAATTAAATTTCTTTTTCATCTGGTGGTACATGGCATGTTTCCTCTGTCTGTGGGATAGTCGAGCAGACAAGCAGCACTACATGCAATGTGACTGGCCTGCAAGAAGTGGACTTACTCCAGGTTCTCACAATGTTGTTGCCCATGCTCTGGTGAATCCGCAGAACATTCTTCTTCCGCCACTGCACATCAAGCTCGGTCTGTTCAAAAACTTTGTAAAGGCACTGGACAAAAAAAGCCAGGCTTTCAATTTTCTGAAAGAAAAATTTCCAAAAGTCAGTGAGGCAAAGCTGAATGCAGGAATTTTTGATGGCCCTCAGATCAGAGAACTTTTCAAAGATCCCAAGTTTGATTGCAGCATGGATGTAAATGAGAAGAAAGCCTGGCATGCCTTTAAGTCTATTGTCTCCAATTTTCTTGGCAACTACAGAAGTCCAGAGTATGAACCAGTTGTTGAGGACCTACTTCTGAGCTACAAAGTTCTTGGTGCATGCATGTCCATCAAGATGTACTTCCTCAGCTCCCACTTGGACTACTTTCCAGAGAACTGTGGTGATGTGAGTGAGGAACAAGGAGAACGCTTCCATCAAGATATCCGTGTAATGGAGGAGCGGTACCAGGGTCGCTGGGATATCAACATGCTCGCCGACTACTGTTGGTGTCTGAAACGGGACGCCCCAGACACCAACCACCAAAGAAATTCTCTGCGACAGCCATTTATGCATGTCTAACTGTAAAGGCATCTATGTAGTTGACATATTTTGGTCCTATGTGTTGTGGTTACATTTCTTATGATATATTTTGCATAAAAATTTTGACATCATATTTAAGAATTTCGATTTTTTCCTAATTCCCATAGCATAAAAATCTGACCTAATTGGGCAAAATGCATGGCATTTTTGGAATCAGCACGGAAAATACATAAAGAATCAGCTAAGAAACCCCGTACCTCATGAATTTTTTTTTCAAATGCAGCCCAGTGTAATTTTTCTCGCTTTGGGTAAGAGTTCTCGAAGCATATGCAATGGGTCTTTCTTCACCGTTATCCATTATGTGACTTATGACAGCACCTAATGCATAGCCCGATGCATCACAAGCAAGCTTTAGTGTTCTACTGGTATCATAGTGGACCAAAACATCAGTACTAGACAGAGCAGCTTTACAATCTTCAAATGACTTCTGAGTTGCACTGTTCCATTTCCATGGAATCCCTTTCTTTAACAGTTCATGCAGAGGGGCTAAAACTGATGAAAGTCCACTCAAGAACCTTGAATAATACTGTATCATTCCCAGGAAAGCTTTCAATTCACTGATATTTTTTGGAGCAGGTAAATTTACTATGGCTCTTACTTTATCTTCCACAGGTCTGAGCCCTTCTGCATTCACTTTGTAGCCAAGATAAGTTACTTCTTTAGCTAGGAATGAACATTTGCTCTTGTTGGGCCTGACATTGTGTGCCAACAATCTTTCGAATACTGTGGCGAGGATTTTAACATGATTTTGGATTTCACTGTCAACAATAAGGACATCATCCTGAAAACATAACACATTGGGAAGACCCACAAGAATTTTGTCCATGATGCACTGAAATAACTTTGGTGCACTTTTAACACCATAAGGCAACCTTTTGAACTTATACAATCCTTTATGAGTGTTGATGGTAAGGTACTGTTGACTCTCAGCATCAACACAGACCTAAGCATATGCTTGGGACAAGTCTAACTTGGTGAAAATGGTTCCACCTGTTAGTGTAGCAAACAAATCTTGAGACAGCTTGATTAATGGTAACTTTATAATCACCACATAGTCTAACAGATTTATCAGCTTTAGGTACAATTACTATTGGAGCAGCCCAATTGCTCCTGGCGGTTTTCACAATAATTCCCTCACACACAAGTCTGTCTAATTCCTTCTCAACCTCACCTTTCAATGCATAAGGAACAGGTCTGGACTTAGCATATATGGGTGTAACATCTTTGTCAATTGTGATATGAGTTTCATAACCCTTTATACCATCCTGTGCCCTTAACAAATAAAATCTTGTATTTCTCAAGCAATTTCTCAAGACCTAGAACACTGTTGCACATTCTAACACTAAATATCTCCTTCCCGTCCATCTCAAGTTCCCACAACCAGTTCTTACCTAACAAAGTTGGTCTATTCACATAACTAGCTATAATTAATGGCAACTTTAAATTCTGATTTTTGTACTTTACCTCACACTCTAATTTACCTTCTGTGTTCAAAATCTCTCCAGTATAAGTTCTCAACTTGACACCTGAGTCTTCTAAAGGCACATGCGCAAATAGCTTCTCATACATATCTTTACTCATTATGGAGAAATCAGCTGCAGTATCCACTTCCATGGTTACAGTTGTGTCATTAATACACAAGTCCATATTATACCTATGTTTAACTTTCTCTTCATGACTGGTGTAAATAGTAAACACATGGGCACTCTCATCATTATCAGGTTCAAAATTACTCACACTCTCATGAATACTGTTTTTCATATCCTTCTCATCACTTTCAACGACATATACTCTACCTTTATCACTTCTGGCAGGGGCTGTAATTTCTTTCTCACAGGCAGGAGCAAAATGTCCAATACACTGACAATTGTAACATCTTGAATTTTTGAACTTACACTGAAAGCTTTCATGTTTCCCTAGGCATTTCTTACATCTTAAATCAGCATGTGTTCCTTGTTTTGTGGCCTAATTCTTCCTTTTAGCTATACAGTTACTTTACACACTGAGCCACTACTGCCAACTACTATATATATATATATATATATATATATATATATATATATATATATATATATATATATATATATATATATATATATATATATATATATATATATATATATATATATATATATATATATATATGCAAGTAAATCACTGTGGGTGCGCGTGATCCAGGTATATGCTGACAACCGCAGGGAAAGAAGAAAATATGAAGTTCCCAACCGCTTTCGTGTAAGTCACATCTTCAGGGGTGAGTACAGACTAAGGAGAAGTACAAAACAAGGTATATATATATATATATACAGAGGAGGGTGGGATCAAGTCCACAATGGTCAGGTATTAGGTAATGACCCTAGTAATCTTCAAAAAAGCACCACAGCAGTCGGTAGTCAGGTCAGAGGGTAAGCTGACCCAACCTTCTCACCTGGTTACAAATCTTCTTAATTACGAAATTATCCAGTTTGTACATACCATTACTCAAATTCATGTTGACGGATTCTGTATGTTTAATGAAACTAGATTCTATAATGTTCCTACTGTCAATTGAATTACAAGGTATTATTGAGGAGGCATTATCCCAGACAATGAAATGCTTGTTATCCCTCAAATGAACAAACAGAGCATTGGATTCCTGGCCTGTCCTAACACTATATTTATATTGTTTAAGTCTAGTTACAAGATCTTTACCTTTCTGGCCTAAGTAAAACATATTACATTCCTTGCAAGGAACTTTATAAATGCAACCAATTGTGTTGTTGGGGGAGTTCTTGATTAACATTTGTTTAACAGTGCGTGAGTTTTTAAATGCCACATTGACGTTCCAGGCTTTTAGTTGTAAAGGAATGTGTAAGAAATTTTTGTGACATGGTAATATTAAGATATTCTTATGGTCATGGGTGGGCTTGGGATCAGTTCTATAAAAAGTTTTTTTAGTAATGTTTAGGCATATATATATATATATATATATATATATATATATATATATATATATATATATATATATATATATATATATATAATATATATATATATATATATATATATATATATATATATATATATATATATATATATACATGCTGATAACCACAAGGAACAAGAAAACACAGTTCCCAAGCACTTTCCTTCACAGGTGAGTACAGCCCACATGAATTACACAAAGCACTTGGGAACTTCATGTTAACTTGTGGTTATCAGCATATACTTCTGATCACACGCACCTGCAGTGATTTGCACATATATATATATATATATATATATATATATATATATATATATATATATATATATATATATATATATTATATATATATATATATATATATATATATATATATATATATATATATATATATATATATATATATATATATATATATATATATATATATATATATATATATATATTTTATTTTATTTATTTATTTTTTTTTTTTTATTAGTCCATATATAATGCGGACTTCAACATATAATCAACAACCTCACCAGCCAGGACTCGAACCCTCGACCTTATGCATGTGACCAGGGATTGCTACCAACCGCGCCACAAGGACACCAAAAGCAATCCTAGACTTTGTTATATTTCACACAAAGCCTGTTCATCGTGCTTATGGCGCATGCTATATGGACTAATGAAATATACATGGAACCTCGTGTTTCGATGCTGGATTCTGGAAAATGCTACTCCGACCACATAAGTGTTTGTTTGCTTCATAAATGATTTGCCAGAAGCTATACACTCCTCCATATAAATGTTTGTGGACGATGCCAAGTTATTCAGGGAAATTGAGAGCCAAAGATACTGTGAAGAGCCACAGAAAGATCTCTGTGAGCTTCAAGAATGATCGAAGAAATGGCTGCTAAGATTCAATGTTACGAAGTGCAAAAGGATGCACCTGGGTCGCACCAACAGTAAGGAGGTGTATCATATGTTCCAACAGGACGAAGAAACTGCATTAATTGAGACCAAATGTGAAAAAGACCTACTTGTGTATGTCGACAATGAACTTAAGTTCTTGGATCATTGTGAGAAGGTGAATCAGCCAGCGAAACTATTAGGTCTTATAAGAAATCGTTTAGAAATCTGAATGATCCCTCGCTCGTCATGATTTTCAAAAGTGAGGTGCTTTTACCGTCTGGGGTACTGTCACCCCGTCTGGTCCCTGAGGTATGCTACAGACTGTCAGTTGATTGAAAATGTCCAAGGGAGGACCACCAGACTGGTGTCTGCACTTCGGCACCTCAGTTACCCAGAGAGATTGGAACGCCTGGCATGGCATGGCATGGCATGGCATCAAAGGTAATATCCTTAAATGGATTAGGGCGTGGTTACGGGACAGGAAACAGCGAGTGAGCATAAATGGCACTAAATCGCATTGGAGCAACGTCACTAGTGGAGTTCCCCAAGGCTCAGTACTTGGACCATTATTATTTATTATATACATAAACGACATAGATATCGGCATAGACAGTAACATAAGTAAATTTGCTGATGACACTAAAATAGGACGTGTAATTAAACCTGACGAGGACTCTGCAAAACTACAGGAAGATCTAAAAAAAAATTTCGAATGGTCGGAAAAATGGCAGATGAATTCAATGTGGACAAATGTAAAGTACTCAGTATAGGAGATGTAAACAGGGAAACCAGTTACCAGATGAACAATGATGCCAGTGTGGAATCTGATTGCGAGAGAGATTTAGGAGTAATGATAAGTAGGAATCTTAAGCCAAGTAAACACTGTGTTTTTGCTCGTAACATGGCTAATAAAGTACTTGGATTCATACAAAGGAGTGTTAGTTACAAGAATAGCGAGGTCATCTTAAAATTATATCTAGCGCTTGTGAGACCTCACCTGGATTACTCAGTTCAGTTCTGGTCACCGTATTACAGAATGGATATAGAATCCTTGGAAAGAATCCAGAGGAGATTGACAAGACTAATCCCGGGCATCAGGAACCTTGAGTCCAGAGACTGGTTAAAGCATCTTAATTTGCACTCCCTCGAGAGACGTAGAGAGAGGGGCGACATGATAGAGGTGTATATATGGAAGTCAGGGTTAAACAAAGGGGACATTACAAAGGTACTCAAACTATCCAACCAGGAGCGAACTCGTAACAATGGTTTTAAATTAGACAAATTTAGATTTCGGCGTGAAATAAAGTAAACACTGGTTTGGAAACAGAGTAGTGGATGAATGGAACAAGTTAACAAATATCATCATTAACTCGAATACGCTGGATAGTTTCAAATATAGGTTGGATGCTTATATGAGCAATAGGGGTTGAGTATAAACGGGAGCGCCCAGTATGGGTCAATAGGCCCGCTGCAGTTTCCTCCATTCTTATGTTCTTATATTACCTAGCTGATACTACAGCCAGGCGAGGGCGACCTAATCGAAGTGTATGAACATCTCAGGGGCACTACTCGGTCGAATGTGCATACCTGGAAATGGCGGACGTCCGCCCCACAAGGGGTCATAGCTCAAGGTTGAAGAGGCCACAAGTTCAGAAAACTGAGAGGGCAAACTTTTTCGGAGTGAGAGTTGTGAACTCTTGGAACAATCTGCTAGAGTGTTGTGATGGTACAGAATGTGAGCTCATTCAAGGCCAGACTTGATCAAAACTGGAACAGGTTCCGATATATTCAGGAGCCAGTGCATGCTCAGTACCTGCCAACAGTGTGTAACAGAGACGTAACCGACCGCCCAAGCGGCTAACGAGCCGTTCAGTGGCGAAGAGGATAAAAGTAAAGGTGACCCCTTGTGGGGCGGGCGTCTGCCAGCTATTAGTATGGACATTCGACTGAGTAGTACCCCTTGAGAAGTTTATACAACCAAGGATAAAATACTAGTTTGTAGTCCTTGTTACCACCAACACTCCAACTCTGTACTACCAACTGGCCATAAAGGAATACTTTACTACATATAAAATTTTTATTCGTGATGAGTGCAGAATATTTTTATAACAATTAAATTTGAGTCTCGATTCTGAAGAAAAATCACATATGGTCAAACTTGGTAACATTGATATATATTTCCTTGAAAACTCCGACGGTTTGAGATACGTGACCTCCAAGCTATTGTGACATGAACACTAAAAAATATTCACAATATTTTGTTCGACATGACCTGCACTTCTCTGGGAAAAACAGTTTGTTGTGACGGTAATGTGTAGGCAGGGTTGACGGGCTTCCTAGTGTTGGAGCAAACCCTCACTAGTGCCGCGATGCCTCTGTCCACCTCTGCTGTTGTCGTGACACATTGTTGCGATAAATGTGACGGCCCTGGGGGGTGCACTCCCTGGATACACCGTTGATGGCTTTGATTAAGTTGTGTTTTTTTATTATATATATATATATATATATATATATATATATATATATATATATATATATATATATATATATATATATATATATATATATATATATATATATATATATATATATATATATATATGGATCACCTGAAGAATCGTTACCCCAAAATGTCCACCTGAAGAATCGTCATCCCAGGATATACCACCTGAAGAATTGTCACCCCAGCCTGCTCCACCTGAAGAATCGTCAACCCAGCCCACAGTGAATATAATTTGTATAATTAGGATAGCATAAATATATTCCTTTGTGTTATGCATCTTTATTGTGAAAAGTTTACAGAAACAAAAAATATACACCTAACCTAACCTAACCTAACCATGGAGGGTCCTGACCCCACCTGAAGAATTTTCACCCCAGTTGTTGCCACCTGAAGATTCATCACCCCAGGATACCACCTGATGAATTGTCACCCAGCCAAACTCTGGGGTGACAATTCTTCAGGTGATTCATATATATATATATATATATATATATATATATATATATATATATATATATATATATATATATATATATATATATATATATATATATATATATATATATATATATATATATATATATATATATTTATATATATATATATATATATATATATATATATATATATATTTATATATATATATATTTTGTTATGCCGTCTCTTAATTTACTTTAATAACCAGGTTCTAGGCATAACCAAACAAAAGAAAAGTGAAGTAAATCAAAAGGGAATAAAAATAAATAAAGTAAGCCTTTAAGAATTTAATTTAATTAAATATTAACATAATAAAGAGCCTCGTAGGCTTTCACAACAAATTGATTCACTATCGAAACTTTTAAGACACAAATGATACTAAACATCAAAACATCAAAAGAACTGCTTAAATATATAGAATAAAAATAAAGCACCGGATTACTTTAACACTGCATATAAAATAACTAACACAGAAATCAACTAACGTGAAACAACACTGAATTTCTTAAATGTAACTAAGCAAACACTGATGGACACATAAGAGACATAAATAGGTACTCACATAGATATACCACATTGCTGGTGACAGGAACAATCACAGAAATATAATGAAGTATAAGTAACAGGTGACAAGTGTCACTCAAAAGAACGTGAACTGAATGACAAGGAGGACTGGACTGAACTCGGTCAGTTGGTGGACTACTATATATAGGGTTGTTTCCCGCCAAGACGAGCAGCCAGCCTGTGAAACATGGGTCGTTTAAGGATGCAGATGGTTGTTAGAGAACAAAGAATGCTTGTTACAATACTAAATGAAGAAATAAGATGGGCTTGAACAAATAATAACAGTTAAAACCTTAACAGCACAGGGTAAGGTGACTAGATTATATAATAGTAAATATAACACATCATTACAGGAATAATATGGAACAACATGGAAACATGTTACATAAAAAAATAGAAAATACGACAGGGAAATAATATATATATATATATATATATATATATATATATATATATATATATATATATATATATATATATATATATATATATATATATATATATATATATATATATGCACTGTGGGTGCTGATAACCAAGGAAAGAAGATGAATTACACAAGCGCTTGGAACTTCGTGTTTTCTTCTTTCCTTGTGGTTATCAATATATATATATATATATATATATATATATATATATATATATATATATATATATATATATATATATATATATATATATATATATGTTCAGAAACGTTGCCTCCGGATGCCTATTCGCTAGGCTTCGGTAGGACGCCTCCGGGAGGCTCACATTGTCTCACTGTTCAGTCCCCAAAACTTCTTCTTCCATCAATAGTTCATTAACAGTGTATGTAAGTTTCACCATGTTTTTCACTACAACGTTACAGCATAATATATTTTTTTAGCATTAAACTGTTATTATTTTATTGTCTAATCATCACTACATATAACATCCTCCATCATCACTACACATAACACCATCCATCATCACTACATACAACACCATCCATCATCACTACATATAACACCACCCATCATCACTACATATAACATCCTCCATCATCACTACATATAACATCATCCATCATCACTACACATAACACCATCCATCATCATCACTACATATGACACCATCCATCATCACTACAGATCGGTAAAGTAGTTCCCGAGATTCTCGTGCGGACACACAAACAAATAAACACAAAGACAGACTTCTTTGTTATATATATATATATATATATATATATATATATATATATATATATATATATATATATATATATATATATATATATATAATGTTAAGTGTATGTATTCATGCATGCATGTGTAATTGAAATTCTGTCAGTCATTGTTCTTTATCTGTTGTTTTTGACAATGAATTTCTGTATAAGGAAATAATATGTATTATAATAAGTGATGGTTGTGACGTATTTAAATCATTGGCACATCACGCAGGTGATGCTAGGAAAGTGTGACATCACTCGCGCCTCGGAGTGACTTCTTAACTGCGTATCCTCTCCCTCCCCCATTGAGTGTACCCCTTCACCTTCATGGCAATAACCGATTTTATTTCACTTATCTATAAATTTTGTTCATTAAATATTTTTTTGTTTTTTATCAATTACCGAGTGTAATTTTGTAACGCAAGTATGGGCATGTAAATAGTGAATGTACTTAGAAAGCAAAACTAATTTTAGAGAGTTTTTTTTTTTTACGGGCAATAGCCCACCCAGGCCACAACGGTGCCTAGGGTCGAAAAAATAAGAATAAAAATAAATTAAAAATACACCACGAAGATGCCGGAAAACCATCTTTGTAAAGTGAGAGAGATTGTCTGAGTGTGGAAACACAGAAGAAGTCAAAGCGTTTCACAGTTTGGCTGTGTGAGGAAAGAAGGATGTGCTATAACGGGCTATTCTAATGTGACCTACATCCACAGAGCAATGGTGGGCACCGCGGGCAAGACGTGTGTTACGAGCCCACGGCCCTGCCGGCGGTATACTAGAGCGGATAATGGAAAAATCGTGCAAATGGTGATACAAGCATGAAATTTGGCATGATCATACCCTTGTCAAATCTGCCTGATTGGCCATTTGGAAAGCCAAGATGGCAGCCATTTTTCAAGATGGCTGCCAAATTGACCTTCGAAAGATGATTTCTTTTATAGAAATTGATGTAGTTGGTCAATCTAAATGATCTTAGTGTCGATATGTATGTTTTCAAGCATGCTCATATGATTTTTTCTATTTCTGATACTCTCAGATATATATTTGTCTTATTTATGACTGGTTTTATGTACTGGTTTTATGTTTTTTCCAACTAGGTGAGGGTAGCATGCAGCATGTGAGGGGGTGATTGTCGGGCACTACCAGGGCACACTGGTGACATCACTGCTGTGCAACCCAGCATGGGGTTCAGGGACAGCTAAGAAAAAGCATATCATACTGCAACAGCTTAGTGTCCCAAATGCTGCTTAACCAACCCCAAATCAGCAAAACAGCCGCACCTGAATTGACAGGATGTGCCAGCGCAGAAGAGCCGATCCAAGGATAACGGGGGTTTAGTTATCTGGATGGTGTACAGATCGCACGGGACTAATGACACTGGATGAACGATCGGACTAGGTGTAGGGCAAAAGGCATGAACCTAGTTGTATCCCATACAAGAAAGTGCTCATCAGGGTGGTAAAAGGATAAACCCTCGGCCCTGAAGATCAAAAATAGTTTTTGACACAAAATCAACCAACAAATCATTCCTCTCTGACTGGGCAAAGTGTTGTCTTTGTCAATAGGATAAGAAGGAAGATCTTAAGTCTCCACATGCAAATCCTGCCAAAAAAGAAGATGACGGTTACAAGAGCTTGGCAAGGAATATTCCTCTATTTCATTCAATCAATGCACTGCCAATCAAGCTTAACCCTGCAAGACTTGTGGAAGAGGATGGGATAGAGGAGACCTTGAGGAGAAACAAGGCACAGTACCATGAGAGTTGCAGACTGCTGTTCAACAACACAAAGTTAAATAGAGCTCAGAAAAGGCGAACCTCTGCAGTTGCTACAGAGGAGAGCAGCAGTAGCAAGATACCACGAATGGTCAGAGACCCCAAAGCAACAGAATGCTTTCCATGTGAGGAAGAAGCTACGGGAGATGACAAAAGACAAGCAATGACAATGAAACTTTATAAAAGATTGAATGATTGTGCGAAGACACTTAGCGATGGAAAACTCCTTGCCAAACTAAGTGCAGGAGATGTTGTGGCACAAGAACTGAAGTATCACCCTCGCTGCCTGGCAGACCTGTACAACCGAGAAAGAACACACCGAAATGCTCATGAGCAAGAAGAAGCACAAGAGCTTCATCCGAACAAGGACGCATACCCAACTGCTTTCTCTGAGCTGGTCACTTACATCACTCTGATGAAAGCTTCTAGTGAAGGTACTGAACAACCCATTTTCAGACTTGGTGACCTGGTCACACTCCACAGACAGAGACTTGAGCAGCTGGGTGTTGGATTGCCCGATGCTCATGCTACAAGACTGAAGGACCAGCTGCTTTTTCAAATCCCCCAGCTGCAAGCTCATCACCAAGGAAGAGATATCCTACTGGCCTTTGAGAAGGATGTTGGCTCAATCGCACAATTATGATGTGGTATATCTCGACTTTAGCAAAGCCTTCGACAGAGTCCCCCACGAAAGACTAATTAGAAAGGTAGAAGTTCATGGCATCAAAGGTGACATCCTTAAATGGATTAGGGCGTGGTTACAGGACAGGAAACAGCGAGTGAGCATTAACGGCAATAAGTCCCATTGGAGCAACGTCACAAGTGGAGTTCCCAAGGCTCAGTACTTGGACCATTATTATTTATTATATACATAAACGACATAGATATCGGCATTGACAGCAACATAAGTAAATTTGCTGATGACACTAAAATAGGACGTGTTATCAAATCTGACGAGGACTCGGCAAAACTACAGGAAGATCTAAACAAATTTTTCGAATGGTCTGAAAAATGGCAGATGAAATTCAACGTCGACAAATGTAAAGTACTCAGTATAGGAGATGTAAACAGGGAAACCAGATACCAGATGAACAACGATGCCATAGAGAAATCCGACTGCGAGAGATTTAGGAGTAATGATAAGTAGGAACCTTAAGCCAAGTAAACAATGTGTTTTTCGTAACAAGGCTAATAAAGTACTTGGGTTCATTCAAAGGAGTGTTAGTTACAAGACTAGCGAGGTCACCTAAAACTGTATCTTGCTCTTGTGAGACCACACCTGGATTACGCAGTTCAGTTTTGGTCACCGTATTACAGAATGGATATAGAATCCTTGGAAAGAATTCAGAGGAGAATGACAAGACTAATCCCGGGCATTAGGAACCTTGAGTATAGAGACAGGTTAAAGCATCTTAATTTGCACTCCCTTGAGAGACGTAGAGCGAGGGGCGACCTGATAGAGGTGTATAAGTGGAAGGCAGGGCTAAACAAAGGGGACATTACAAAGGTACTCAAACTATCCAACCAGGAGCGAACTCGTAACAATGGTTTTAAATTAGACAAATTTAGATTTAGGCGTGAAATAGGTAAACACTGGTTTGGAAACAGAGTAGTGGATGAATGGAACAAGTTACCAAATATCATCATTAACTCGAATACGCTGAATTGCTTCAAACATAGGTTGGATGCTCATATGAGCAATAGGGGTTGGGTGTAAATGCGACTGCCCAGTATGGGTCAATAGGCCCGCTGCAGTTTCCTCCATTCTTATGTTCTTATGTTCTTAATCCTGGCACG
>NW_024722227.1:19852451-19883822 GCF_018991925.1 Homarus americanus | reverse complement strand
TGTTGTTGTGTACCGTGTTGGTGTGATACTGTATGTTGTGTTACTGCAGGTGTGTACTGTGATAGTAGGTGTTCACTGTGGTGGGTGGAGCTACTGCAGGTAAGTGCCACTTTCATGGTAAGTGATGTTGACTGTATATAGCCTATGACACTGCTATGCCATTGCTAATTGTTGACACTGCAAGGTGTGCTGTCATGCTTTCATAAAACGCTTGATCTTTCTTGCATACAGATGTTATGTTATTGTAGTACTAATTATGATTGTTATTCCATTTAGATGTCTTGTGTCATTTTGATCATGTAGTGTCCTTGTATTATATAATTGTACAAATCTAACCACGATCATTGGTTCATATACAATGAAAATACCATCCCCATGCAGATTTAATTACCTTACGCCTGACAGACTCTTCACAAGTCGTACCTGGTAACTAAACAATGCGTGTCCCCAGGTGTGTTAATGATCTCTGTTCCTTTGTTTGTTTCTTTGTTACTAATGTCTTCACTGTACTTACACATACACAGGTACACATAATGTTAGTTATACACATACATTGATATTGATCCTTACACCTGCGTATCTACTCACACAAACACTTGTATACTAACACTGTCATACTTTCAGTACACACACACACACACACACACACACACGCCCCAACACTCACCCACCTACCCATACTTTCCACACCTAACCAACCCACACACCAACCCCTCACACCACCCCCTCACACCCCAACCCTCACACCCCAACCCTCACACCCCAACCCCACACACACCAACCCTCACACCCCAACCCCTCACACCCCAACCCCACACACACCAACCTCCACACACACCAACCCCCCCCCCCTCACCCCCACACACCCAACCGCCCCTCACCCCACACACACACCAACCGCCCCTCACCCCCCACACACACCAACCGCCCCCCACCCCCACACACACCAACCCCTCCCCACACACACACCATCCCTCCACACACACACCAGTCCTCCCCGCACACACCAGTCCCCCCACACACACACCAGTCCCCCCCACACACCAGTCCCCACACACACACCAGCCCCCACACACGTGTACACAATTGCATCACCACATTCCTAACTGTGCATGGTGATGAAAGGCACAGATACACCACAACATTTCTTGACCTAAAAGCTGCATTTGATATTGCCAATAGGCAACTGATATTGTACGAACTAGCCAAAATGAATATAGAACGTAGGCTGTTACACTGATAAGTGGGTTACCTAACCAACAGAAGGGCTGCTGCACTGTTTCAGGGTTACAAAAAGTGAAGTTAAAGATATGCAACTTGGTACCCCTCAAAGTGGGAGTACTTAGCCCCACTTTTGTTCAATGTTCTATGAATGCATTATTAAATTTAATACCAGACAACCCCAGTAATATCTCAATCAGCTATATGCTGGGATGATATATTTTATACATAAAACTCATCGTGAAATGCAAACCACCCTGAACCATGTATACGCAGCCTGTGAGAATCCTCGGTCTTATATTCCACTGAGAAAATCTTACAAACAACAAACAAGCTGATAACCGCAAACGCGGTCTCCCCGCCAAGTTCAAGATAGGTAAATAACACTATTGACTATGTTTCTTCTTTTTAAATATCTTGGTGTTTCCGTCCCTTGTACCCTACCTGCCATACAACAGCTAACCTGCACTGTACATCCAATACAATATGTATACAGAGAGCACATTGTGAGTTTCCTTTCTCCATCCCATCCTGAGTGTGAACCCAACAACCCGTACCCCACAAGATCTCTGATAGATTACCACGCACCAGCCCTGGTCCTTCGTGACGGGAAAGGCGTTGACAAGCTCGAGAAAATGCAAAATAAAGCCCTCAGAATTATCCTAGGATGTTCCATGAGCACTAAAGTACTTAATATGAGGAAAGAACTAGGTATACCCAGTGTTAAAGATAGAATAATTGAAGTCAACCTCATGATAGCCCTGAGGCATCTGCGTGGTGATCCTGATAACATTGTTTCCGTAAAATTGCTAGAATGTATGAACCATGGGACTGCTGAGTCTAAATGGATCCAAACTACAGCAACACATATGAAGATGTTTGCACTAGGCCACCTGTACAAAGTTGAGACACAACAGCGCTTCCTGCCACCCTGGCGGACAGTTCCCTTCGATATCACAATATCGACGTATCCGCCTAAAAAATTAATTATACAAAGCATTTATCTCCAACACACCGCCAAATTGAGAGCTCTTGAACACATATACACTCTACAGACTGATGATAATATCACACAGACCATCTACACTGATGGATCTCTTAACACCGCCTGTGGGAGGGCTGGAAGTGCTAGTGTTGTGACTCAACCTGACGGTAATATAATTGAGAAAGGAGTTAGAATTAATAACTGGGCATCCACTCTACAAACTGAATTAGTTGCCATACTCACAGCTATTAAATTCATTGAAACCACTGTTACTGACAGTCTCATCATCACTGACTCACTATCCTCACTAATTGCCCTTGGCACCCTCGACTCAGGTTGTCACGCTCCTGTCTCAGAAGCCAGACACAAATATGCGTGCCTTGTTGACTGGGGTGTCAAGGTCAAACTGTTGTGGATCCCCTCTCACATAGGCCTCATAAAACATGACAGAGTTGATGCCGTCGCCAAACTCGCGTCTAACAAAGACACCGTTGAATACAATTTGGATCTGTCAAAAAGAACCCTTAAAACTGTAGATAGGAAAGAACTTATTGATGAGTTTGACGCAAGTAGACTAGTGCTAACAGGCACTAGTCGATCCATAGTTTACCATGATGAGATGCATCAAGTGAAACATGTATATGGAGCAAGTAACAAGATCACTAGATTTCAAGATGTTGTAACCGCTAGACTAAGGTTAAGATATAAGTACCTTTGGCAGTATGTTCCTCAAGCAGATGTAAACAAAACTAAATGTAAAGTGTGTGGCCAGACATATGGCCACACACTTGAACACTACGTCCTCGACTGTGTGAAGATAGAACCTTTTAGGGACAGATCCAAGCACACTGTGTGTGAAATGGCACAACACTTCATCTCTTATGGCAAGATAGCCGACATATTAAGATTGTATCCACTTTTTTGCACTTAGTAACTATATCAGTTCTCATGTACAAAACCAAATACGCAATGTGCTTGAATACTTCTCACGTAAATGTGAATAACAAAGTGTGAGGCCAGACATACTGTCTCACACGCCTGTACTCACGCATTTGTGAATAAGTTACCATTTACGTATAGAACTAAACAAATAATGTAATTGAAATACTGTGTAACATTCAGTGTCATAATATCCTGACAACGGGGATTAATTATTATGACCCGTTGTAAACTCTACTCTGTAATCCTTTTGCGCTACCGCTCACAGGATGAGTGTGGGGTGCACAATAAAGTAGCCGCTGTAAGAGGCAAAATAAAAAATCAATGGCACGGTGGCCAACTAATCCGAATACAATACATTAAAAGTTTTGCACCTTATACCCTATAAAACAGAATATGGCTCTTACATAATGTTTTTACAACCCAAACTAAATAACATTGATATAAAAACAAAAACATCGTAAATCAAAACATTAGAAAACTTACATAAACATACAGGCCGTGAACCACCCTCATTGAAATTGGTCGTTCTCGGGTATCACCTAATTAGCCAATCATAGACAGTGGTGTGGGCCGACATGTGACACCAGTGCAGTTGGTGAGTTGTCCGGTCTTCTCGAACTATTTCTTGACTCTGGGTCATGCAACTCATTAATTCAGGGTGTGGTTGTTCAGATATCTATATGGTCCGTCCCTCGTAACGATCTTCAAGAGTGAGGTGCTTCCCAGTCTGGAGTACTGTCATCCCGTCTGGTCCCCGAGATATACTTGGGACTGTCAGTTGATTAAAAATGTCCAAAGGAGAGTGACACCAGACTGGTGCCTAAACTTCGGCACCTCAGCTACCCTGTGAGATTAAAGCATATGCTATTGCCTAGCTTATACTACAGACGGGCAGGGGGGTCTAACTGAGGTGTATAAACATCTCAAAGGGCACTCCCCAGTAGAGCATCCTTACCTGGAGCTGGCGGACGCTCGGCCCACAAGGTGTCACAGCTTAAGGTTGAAGAAACCGCAAGTCCAGAATACTGTGAGGGGTAACGTTTTCAGAATGAGAGTTGTGAACTCTTGGAACAACCTGCCAAAGAGTGTTGTGACGGCACCTAGTGAGAGCTCTTTCAAGACCAGATTTGAGAAGCATTGGAGCAGGTTCAGATACATTTAGGAGGTCTGTGCATTCCCAGTACTTGCCAACAGTGCGTAACAGAGACACTGGCGGACGCTCGCCCCACAAGAGGTCATAGCTCAAGATTGAAGAAGCTGCAGGTCCAGAAAACTGTGAGGGCAAACTTTTTCGGAGTGAGAGTTGTGAACTCTTGGAACAATCTGCCAGAAAGTGTTGTGATGGCATGTTTAGGTACATTCAGGAGCTGGTGCATGCCCAATACTTGCCAACAGGGCGTAACAGAGACGTGATCTATCGCCTAAGCGGCTAACGAGCCGATCAGTGGTGAAGAGGATAAAAGTAAAAGGCAAAAGTAAAAGTGACCGATCGCCCAAGAGGTTAACGAGCCGATTAGTGACGAAGATTTTAGATTTGAGAGTGACCCCGAGGGGGCTAGTTTAATGGGCACCCCCTTACATCCTGTGCAAGGTGAAGCGCAGAAGCGTTTACATCGCCCATCTGGGAAGCATGAGTAATTCATGCTTGCCGTTATGACTCATGCATTAAGGGCGTAAGAGCCTGAAGTGTTGTCGTGGATACTCTCCCCTACAACTGCTGGTTGATCACTTGCCGTTTGCTTACCAGCCAACCAGCAGAGAGTTCAGAATGTGATGGGCCTCCCTTTCTGACTGCATGGTGATTGGCACGTTACTGCCTTCACCTCAGCCAATCAGCAGCGCCGCTCACTTCACACCTCTGGAGCTGATCCGGCAGAATCATATAAATACCCCCCAGCCTCACCGTGAAGTTCTTCTCACATCGCTCCTGAACCAAGAAGACCTCTCAACAAGACCTCCTGCTGGACCCGGAACTGTGAAGACCGCCCTCTCCCTTGTACCATTGTTGGCCATCTTCCCGGACCGGACCACCCACGACCGTCATCGTCCACAACAACTCACGAGCATTCTCGGTTTATCGAGCATTAGCTTGCCCTCCCCACTGGTGGTGTGAGTGACCCACACTCCAGCTGGAGAGCAGTTATAGCGCGATATTCCCGGCGTGGTTTGAGCTCTTTTCCTTCTACTACTATTTTTCCTTTTTCGCTCTGGCCTAGGGACCTGCACCCTCAAAAGTGTATTCGTCCTGCGGTCCCCCCTGTAACTGTTCACCTCCCTCCCAGGAGATTGTGAACACGAAAGGGGGTTGGAGCAAAACCATCCCAGCCGAGTCTTTCCAGGAAAACCGTGATCGTGCGGGTCCACCTGGAAAGAGGGTAGCTCAGGAACCACTCTACGACCACCAGCCAGTGGGGAGTGCTGTAATTCCTCTGCTATTTACTCAACCGGAATAGGTAGGATCTAAAAAAAAAAAAAAAACCCGGTTATGGAGCGCGTACACCCTCCTAACCGCGACCCCCGCCTGAACCGCCAACCTGACGACCCGAACTACGACAGGCTTCGCACAGAGAAAGCGGACCAGTTACGCGCCTTCAATGAAGCCCTGAAAAGTAAGAACACTGCCACCACCTCCAACAACTCCACCACCACTGCTACCGCCACTGAGGACAACTGGACGAAGGTAGAAAACAAGAAACGCCGACGTGCTTTTTCGGGAAACGAATGCCGTCAAGCAGCCCCAAAGGCACCCATCACCACTGTTAGGTTCTGAATAATAAGTTCTATATACAGGAGAGAACACAAACACCTGTATAGTTTTGTAGGTTCGGTTTACTGGATAAGAGTATGTACACAGAGGGGGGTAGCGCTCCTCAGCTAGGCTCCTTGTCAACTGCTATAGACGACGTATGGCAAGTGAGACATTAGCAGCTTCCATACGTCGCCAGGCACATTAATTAAGCATGTGGGATATGATAATAACATTGCCACACGCTGCTAGCTAGGCTGAATAAATAATACATAAATTGAGCACATACATAATATACATACATAATATATAATCCAGCATACATAATATACATACACCTCCCTCCCCCCTATACGCTCATAGCAAAGTCTTGAGCGGACCTTTTCTTCTGGATCCGTTCTGAGCGTCGAGGGACTTCATCACTGGGAAGGGTATGGGACTCAACACTGGTGGCGGGGCCAGCAGAAGGCATTGTTACGGGGCGGAGAAAACGGCGGTTCCTCCACCACACACGACCACTGGGTAACCGCACCTGGTAGTCCCGTGACCTGCCGAGACCCATGACTACGCCTACTTTGTCCCAACGTAGGGAGGTCGGGTCCTGAACACGGACTTGGGTGCCGACACTCAACCTGGGGAGAGAACGGGCGTGGTCGTTGTAGCGGGCGACGACGTCCTGAACACGTTCGGCGGCTCGGCGATCACAATCCTCTGTCTTGGCCTGCCACTCCTTGGAGAAGGATTGAGGGTGAGCAGGGACACAAGAACGAAGGGGGCGTCCATACAAAACCTGGGCAGGGGAGCGTCCGGTGTAGTTAGGTGTGTTGCGGAGTTCAAGAAGACCCCGGTCGAAGGCCTCGCAGTCAATGTTCCCAGAAGGGGCCACCTTAAGGATGAGGTGCTTCAGGGATTTGACAGCAGCCTCAGCGTGGCCGTTGGACTGCAGGTAATGGGGCGATGACAACACATGCTGGACTCCCCATCGGTCAAGGAACACAGCAAAGTCCCGCCTTGTGAACTGAGGCCCTCCGTCGGTTCGCAGGCGTACAGGAACGCCCACGTCACGGAAGTAGTGGCGGAACTTGCTGATGGTGGCGGAACTTGCTGATGGTGGCGGCGTCGTCGTGTCATTACCGCACTTGATGACAACCGGCCAACCAGAGAGACGGTCGACGATAACAAGGAAGGACTTTCCTGACACACAGAAAAAGTCGGCCGACACAGACTCAAAGGGGCGGGTGGGGTTGTCGTCACTCATGAAGGGTTCCTGCTGCTGGCTGGGTTGTAATACGTGGCGGGGCTTACACACCTGGACAGCATTGGAGATGTCGGGGTCGATGCCAGGCCGGAACACAGTCTGTCTTGCACGCCGTTTGGTGGCCTCGGCTCCACAGTGACTGTCGTGGAGGCGAGCCAAGGCGTGGGGACGTGAAGCAGCAGGGACAACTACCGAAGGAGAGGTGTCACTGGCCAGAGGTAGGGGTAGGGCGGCAGCAGGGTAGTTGCTGCTCCCTTCGTGCACCCTGTTGGCATATTTTACCTCGAGAATCGGTGTTGGGAAGTCCTGGGAGATGATGGCCAACTCTTGGCAATGTCTGTAGGACAGCAAAGGAGTCGGGACACCATTATGCACGTCAATCCAGGCCTGACACGACCTGTTGCCAAAGGTGACATGTGCATAGAGTGAACCCAGGGCTCGGGCCATCTGTGAACCATCTGCCGTGACGCAGAGGTCCTTGGGAGGCGGTCCTAGATCGCTTGGAGAGAGCCCCAAGCGTTGCAAATGCTGGGGACCGATGACTGTAGCATCAGCGCCGGTGTCAGGCAACATCTGAAGACGGGATGACACACCGCCGTAGGTCACGATGACGCTGATGTACTGGGGGACTTTGGTCCTGGGATGCGAGGAGTACACCCTCCTAATATGGGTCGGGCTTTGTCCAGGGTCGTCGTGCCTCTGATTTGGCGACTGTGGACGGCCCTCACTGGTGGAAGGGCGCCGAAGCTTCCGCCGACGCTGTCCCTTGGGTTTGTGGGTAGGGCAACACTTGTCATAGTGGCCCAGACGACCGCATACATTGCACTGTACGTACTTAGCTGGGCACCGCACTGTGAGCGACCAGTGGCCCTTACGGTCACAACTGTTGCAGGTAGACTCAGCAGCTGGACACACCTGTGTTCTGTGCTGCTTACCACAGTTGTTACAAAATGAACCGGGCGTGGACGTGGTGGGCGAAGGCGTAGGAGCAGACTTCTTGTCCTTCTTGTACCGGGACACAGCGCGTACAGCTGTAGGGGGAGCTCGGATGGCAGAGGTGGCACACCTGGCAGCCTCATAGGAGCGACATATCGTCAACACATCCTGAAGAGAAGAGGAAGAGTCGAGGGAGGTGAGGCGTTGGACAAGTTCCTCGTCCTTAACACCCATCAGGATCACCTGCTTCAACTGGGTCTCCTCGCACTGCTGGTGGTGGCCTAGACATATATCTACCTCTTCCGAGGCTCTCTTAAGACGTACATAAAAGGCGTCAAAAGTCTCACCTTCCATCTGTCTGCAGCTAAACAGTTCCCTCCTGCGCAGAGCTTCATTCTGCTGTCCTTTGATGTGCCGTTGTAGAATGTCCAGTACCTCCTCTACAGACAGCGGAGAGGTTGGGGGTACCTGCAACGTATGTTCCAAGACACGCTGAATTTCCAAGGACAGGCACATACGCAGCTGGATGAGTTGTTTAGGCTGTGACAAACTCTGGAGATCCACCATTGTAAAATAATCAGCCCACCGCCGCCGCCATTCACGAAAAGTCTGGAAATTCACATCAGGCTCCAAGATGGGCGGTGTTTGAGCTGCTGCTTTAGGTGGGGCTGGGGGGCGTGAAGGAAGCATGGATGAGGTATCTGAACCAGTCAGTACCGAGGCAGTGTTAGAGCCATGGGCTTGGTTAACAGTGAGGCGAGATATCAAGGCTTCAAACCGTGCACTGTCTTCCAATCTCCGTTGGTGGTCTCGTTCTGCCTCTGCTTGCCTTCTGTGCTCATCCGCCAAACGTCTGTGAGCTTCATCCTCGCGTCTCTCATCTCTCATAAACTTCAGTAAAGCAATTATCTCTGGAGACAACGCTGAATATTGAGGTGAAGGACTGCGCGATGTTGTGGGGGCTGGAGCGTCGTGGCCGGCCTGGTCATCCATCTCTGGGGAACTATCATCCGCTTGACTCATCCAGGCGCTGGGTCCACGGCTACGTAAGGCATGAGACATAACTACTTCATCTGTGTACTGTGTCTTAAATCAGTGTTGACCGGTCAGCCCGTCGTATCAACAAGATTTCAGAAAAAAAAATTAATTAAATACACAGATAAGTAGGTTATATATATAAAATATATATAAGGAAGCCGCGCGGTCAGCGAGTGTTAGTACATGTATGTGTGTGTGTGTGTCCCGGGCAGGCAGAGCGTCTCGCCCCAGCTGTGAGGGGGGGTGGAGGCGGCGCTGTGAGGGGGGGTTAGAGACAGCGAGGAGCTCAGTCACCCTCTGGAAACGGTCAGAGAAGGGTGCGCTAAACTCTACTCCTTACAAATGCCCAGAACGTGCCGTATACCTTGGGAATCCTTTTAGAACAAGGTCACACATGAATGGCACGAAACACACAATGCACTAAACACTTCAGAGAAAATCACTGTCACTGACACTGCTCAAAGTTGCAAAATTCTTCGAGGAGGGATGACGCGGCGGTTGACACAAGGCGGGAGTCCATAAGCCGGCTTTCACAAACTTGCACTATCACTCGTAATAATCCAGTAATCCTACTCACTGCGCCATGTTAGGTTCTGAATAATAAGTTCTATATACAGGAGAGAACACAAACACCTGTATAGTTTTGTAGGTTCGGTTTACTGGATAAGAGTATGTACACAGAGGGGGGTAGCGCTCCTCTCAGCTAGGCTCCTTGTCAACTGCTATAGACGATGTATGGCAAGTGATACATTAGCAGCTTCCATACGTTGCCAGGCACATTAATTAAGCATGTGGGATATGATAATAACATTGCCACACGCTGCTAGATAGGCTGAATAAATAATACATAAATGGAGCACATACATAATATACATACATAATATATAATCCAGCATACATAATATACATACAACCACCACCAGCTCTCCTCCAACGACACTGCCAAAATTCCGGATCACGAAAACGGACGCAAAAACAACATATGCCGCCGTCACAGAGATGGAAAAGCTAAATCCACTGGCCAAATTCTCAGTGCGGCCCAACCTAAAGGGGGAGATGATTATTCACCCCAAAGACAAGGACTCCGCCACCACCCTCGACACTTACCTGCAAAACACCACCACCGTTGCATCAACAAAGCTGGACCCCGCCCAGAAACTGATGAAGTCGGTAGTCCTCCGGTACCCAAAGGAACTACCTCTCGAACCCCTGGAGAACCACCCGAAGATCTTAAAAGCCGAGAGATGCTCTCCCCTGTCCGACAAGACGGCCACCACGAAACAAGTGCTCATAACGCACTACGGCTCACCCCCCAGCTCCATAGACCTCAAAACCTGGGGGATCTACGAAGTGAGGCCCTTCGTCCCAGAGCCCCTGCGGTGCTTCAGATGCCAGAAATACGGGCACCATCAGACAAGGTGCACGTACAAGGAAATCTGCGCAGTCTGCGCACAGAAGCACGGCACACACTCCTGCCTCACCAAGCTGAAAAATGGGGAAAAAATTGCCCCCAAGTGTGCCAACTGCGGGGGCAAACACCACGCCTGGAATCCTGGATGCTCCGAGAGAACAAAGAGGGTCCAGGCAAACCGACCAGCAGCAAGACCGGCCCCCACCGCCTACACACCAGCCCCACCAAGTACCTTCGTGTGGGGAACCCAAAGGCCAAAACAACAAAGACAACCTCCTCAGCCAGTCAACACCCAAAGTGCAGCCCAGTTTCCTGGCCTCACTACGGCCACACCTCAGCCACCCAAGCAGCAGACAACGACAACCACGAGAAAGGCAAAAGAAGCACACACCAAGGCACCAGAAGGAATGATACACGTATCAGACCTAGCCAAGGTACTGACAACCTTCGCGGAGGGCTTAGCCGGACTACTGGGCCACAAGATCCAACCCACACAGCTCCAAATACTCATGGGGAGCGTCCTCGGGCAAGTCGCCACAGCTCCAGCCAACTCAGTGGAGGAAGCCACGCCGGTCCTCACACGAGTGACAGCCGAGGTACACTCTACACCGAAGAAGGCCACCAGAGAACCCAAGATACCGACAGCTCCCAGAAAGAAACTGGACGTTTCAACTCCCCTGAACCAAACCACGGCCCAGAAGGCAAAAACCACAGAACACGAAGACATGGACCTGATCCAGTTGGAATCGAACTTGGACATCTCCATCGAGGACCACCAGAAGTCCCCGATGAAACAGTGGTGGAAAACGTCAGCACCCTGAACATCCTAACATGGAATGCTCAGGGCATCAAAAACAAGAAACACCTCCTACAAGAAGCAGCAGCCAAGGACAAGCTTGACATCATACTGCTACAAGAAACACTTCTACAAGAACACCACTGTTTCAAATTCAGCGGTTACAAGACATACAGGAGGCATTTCACGCAGGCGTCAACAAGAGGATGTATGATCTTGGTCAAGTCAAGCATACCCTCCGCCGATGTCACGCAGCAATTTCCATGTGGGGAAAACATCGAGACACAGGCCGTCAAAGTAACCCTCCAAGAACGGGAATTAACTGTTCACAACATCTACAAGAACCCAAGGGGCTCACTGGAGGTTACTCAATTATTTGCTTCGGCCGCTGACCACGCCACACTCATAGGAGGGGATTTCAACGCACATCATCCCTTCCTAAGCTCGGCAAGCCCCACAAATGAAGACGGCCTACACCTATACACCACCTTTCAAGATACACCCGAGATCTGCCTCCTGAACACCGGAGAGCCCACCCACACTAGGGGAGGAAGGCTAGATCTAACCTTCGTCTCCAGTGCACTACAGCCTTCGGCCTCCTGGCAGATACACCCCACGCTGACCAGCGACCACTTCGCCACCCTAACAACGCTGAAGGTGAACAAACTCCCCACTCCACCCCCCCCGAGATGGAGATACAATACCCAAAAGGCAGACTGGGGACTCTTTAAGAAACACCTGGCTAAGTGGCGCGAAAAATCACAGCCGGCCGGCGCAGCACCCGTGGATGAGACAACCCTCCACCACCAATTGGTCGAGGCGTTTCACCAAGCGGCAGAAGAGGCTATCCCAAAAACAAAACCCACATCAAGACAGTACAATGATTACTGGTACTACTGTCCCAGGGTGAAAGAACTCAACCACAGAGTGAACATGGCCCGAAGAAACTACAGGAGACATCCCACGGCAACAAACAGACATCTCCTGCAAGTCATAGTTAAGGATACCAGGGAAGAGAAGGAAGAAATAAAAAACGCAAGCTGGCTCAAGTGGTGCTCCGAACTGAACGAGCACACCTCCCTTGGCAAGATGTGGGCCCAGATCCGAAGGGCATCTGGGAAGGCAACACCACCACCACCAACCCATCCCAACCCAGAAGAGGAAGCCGAGAGACTTGCAAAACTGTTCTCTGACCGAGCAGCAACGAAAAACCTCCCGAGACAGGCGGAGGAGACACAACGGCGTCTGCGACAGGTCAGGCTCCAGATGATCGAAGAGGCCTGCAACAGTGAAGATGACACTGACAGACCATTCAACCAGCAAGAACTCCAGAAGTCGCTAAAACGAAGCAAGGACACAGCTCCAGGGGCCGACAGGATAACCTACTCCATGCTTTCTCATGCCGGTACAGCCGGACACGAGGCTCTGCTGCAAGCCATCAATGCTTCGTGGACAGCATAAAGACTCCCACCGGAATGGAAGAAGGCAGATATACAGCCCATTCCGAAGCCCAGAGAACCAGACAAACCGAGGCCCATCTCCCTTCTCAGCTGCATAGTGAAGACGGGAGAAAGAATGGCTCTCAACCGACTCAAGTGGAAAGTAGGCAGCCCACACCCTCACATCTTTGCTTACACCGAGAACACCGGCACAGGCAACAACATCGCCGAGATACTCAGCACAGTGGACAACAAACCTGACAAGAAAACTCCAAGACAAACCCAAGTCAGCCTTCATCGACTACGACTAGGGTACAAGTGCTCCTGGCAGATGATCGGAAATGACGTCACGGAATGCACCTACTGTCAGGAGCCAGCAGCCAACCCACTTGAACACTATCTCCTCGATTGCGAGGTCACACAAAGCCTCCGAAACTGAACTCAAATCTCCCAAGAAACACACACAACACCAGCGGCCACTCTAACCCGAAAGGCCCATACAGACCACATTCACCACCTACTCCGGGTCATCACACGATACCCACCACCCAGATAGCTTAGAAAGCATCCTCTCCCAGCAAGTGCGGACCCCAGTTCGGGGGCGCGCCACTCCGAAGCTGACCACGTCCAAGAGTGGGGGCTGGTGGTAAGCGTCCACTGATCGGGGGTCCGCTCACACTTGCAACCTGCAGTATCCCTCCAATCTGCAGGTGGGACCACCTCCAATCCCAATCCGGTCTGGCTGCTCCTGGAGCTCCAGCCGGAACTACCAAACGGGCCGCCGATAGGCAAAAGCCCGTGTCGGACTACGGTCCGACAATCTCAACAACAACAACAACAACCGTGAAGTTCATTCTACTCAATGCTCTTAAACAAACAAGACCTCCTCTCAACAAGCTCCACACCGGGGGAAGACTCCACCTACTCCTCCCTCCACTGTATGCTGAACCCTATCATCCCGGGGTCTGCATTTTGTGTTTTCTGTTCTCATTGGGGTCACACCTTCACTGCCTGCTGCCGAGGTGATCTTCGCAGATGTCGCTTCTGTTCACGTAATGATAACTCTGCCACATGTGCCCAGAAAATCAAGGATCACCTTAATAGGGGTGGTGTGGGCAATGTTGTTGATCTCAGGTGTTGTAACTATGGCGGCCAGCACAATGCTGACTCACGGCAATGCCCCAATCGTCCGTCTGTCCCACGGGAAAAGCCTACCCGAAGGCCGCATCTACCACAATGACCCCCACAGTCTCCAGCAACGCCTTCTTCAACAACACCTGCCCCTGCCTGGCCTCACCTGGCTGCAACACAGCAGTCCTGGCCGTCTCCTAACTGAACAACTACTACTGTCCCTCCTCCCCATCTCTACTCTGACGCTGTCAGGCCTTGTGCTCCCACCGGTGCCCCCCCACAGCCCCCCTCCAGTGACATGACACAGATCATATCCCTCTTCCAAGAATTTACCAACCGTATTGAAAAACTCTTCGCTACACTCTGTACCACCGTCTCCGACCTATTCTTGCCCTCTGTTGCCACCCGGTCACTCCTCTCTTCTGGTAAGACACAGGCTGGTAGTCCCCCTGTGAGCCCCTGCTCACGGCCTACTCCACAGCCGGCGGCCTTCACTGCTGGTGTAGTACCTACCGGGCATGCCCTAGTGTGTCCTGCTGCCCCTGAGCGAAGTCCTGCTTCATCTTCACGACATGTGGTGCCTCAACCTGTCCACCCACCGCAAGCCGCGCCGGCAACTGTGTCTGTGCTGTTTCCAATAGGGCTACCTATTGGACCTAAGGACACCACCCCCGGCTACCCGTACCCCACTGGCATGTCGATGCACATGCCATCACAATCACACTAAAAGGTATGTCCCTCAATATTGTCAATGTCTATGTGCCTCCCTCCACCCCTACTGTACCTGTCCCACCACACCATATAACCTCCACCCCCACTGTACTTCGCCACGCCTAGTACATTGGCAGCCCTGAGCCTGGCCGCACTGTTTGTAAACTTTGTGGTCAACCGACTCTCACACCCTCTCTCACTACATCCTCACTTGCCCTATGACCTCCTCCTACAGGTCCCCAGCCGTTACCAACACCTCTTCCCTCCCTGACCAGATATCCCTCCTCCTAATGACAGGCCTGGCACTTGACATTATTAGGGACCTGTCACACTTCGCCATAAACAGATAAATTGTACCGGGAATTTTCCCCCCACACACTCATCATTCTGTCACTTTATGTAACTTGCTGACAAAACCCATGACCCTTCTGGCTTTTACGCCCTTAATGCATGAGTCATAAAGGCAAGCATGAACTCTGCATGCTTCCCATATTTGTTTTTTTTTTACGGGAATTAGCTCACCCGGGCACAGGTCAAACGGCCCACAACGGGGCCTGGGGGGCGAAATTTTTTTTTTAAAATAGAGAAGAAAAAGGTTATACTGTGTTAATCTACACCACGAAGATGTCGGAAAACCAGCTTTTTAAAGTGAGACAGATTGTATAAGTATGGAAGCACAGAAGGCAGAGCATTCCACAGTTTGGCTGTGTGAGGAAAGAAGGAGGTACTATAACGGGTTGTTCTCGTGTGACCGACATCCACAGACGTGTGTTACGAGCCCACACGGCCTTGCCAGCGGAACACAGGATGCCAAATCCAACGAACATTGCCCCTTAAAGTACCTGTAAAGGAGAGAGAGTGAAGCAACATTGCAGCGAAGAGAAAGGGAAGAGAGATTGTCGACTAAAGGAGGAGAGTTAATAAGACGAAATGCCTTTGATTCCACCCGATCTAATAGTTGGACAGAAGAAGAGCCACCCCAGATATGAGAGCAGTACTCCAAGTTAGGGGGAATGAATCCTGTGGGGTTCAGGATATTTGGTTCACACTCAGGATGGGTTGGGGAAAGGAAACTCACAATGTGCTCTCTATATACATGTTGTATTGGATATACAATGCAGCTTGGTGCTGGGAAGGCAGCATGGTTACAAGCGTGATGTAGAGAGAGCTGGTTGGTGAGGATGCTCAGAGGAGGACCAGCCTGTGGGTCGCCATGCTCGCCGGCGGGAGCGAGGACCACCAGGCAGGCGGAGGAGGTGTTGCTGGCTGGTTGGTGTAGGTAGAAAAGAGACAGGTCACCACGAGGTCAGGTCTTAAATAGCGGTGGGTAGGCGTGGCTTAGTAGTTGACCCCCGCTCAGTGATGTATGGCGGCGCTGGTTGACCTAGACCACGAGGCATACACTGGGGAATTGGTGGGGTCGGCTACTCAGCGACAAACAGCGTTTGTAGGGGAGAAAGCCACTACAATCCCTTATATACTTGGAGTAACTGCTCAGGAGTGAAGTAGCTACGGCATCTGTACAGCATTCCCAACTTTCGGCAGGCAGCTTTAGCTATACTAAGGATGTGTGATTTCCAGAACATATTGGAGGAAATGGTGAGGCCTAACATATTTATTTCAGAGTTTGGCAGGATAATAGCGTCCTGAAATGTAATTGGTGGGAGATCGTCTAATTTACAAAGCCTAATTGGTAAATATTGAGTTTTATTACTATTGAACTTAACCAAGTTTGTACCTCCCCATTCAGAGATGCTGCATAGATCCGCATTTATAGAGGTAATGATATCAGTTCTAGAAACAGATCTAGTTTGAGAATTGGGAGGAAGGGGAAAATGTGAAGAAGAGTGAAAAGTAGAATCATCAACGTACGAATGGATAGAATTAGTTGTAGTGTGAAGTAAATCATTGATAAAAAGAAGGAAGAGAGTAGGTGAAAGAACAGAACCCCTGAACAGGATATAATGGGTGCCCAATAAACTAGCCCCCTCGGGAGCAATCTAAAAAAAATCTAACAGCTTATAAATTTTCTGAGTAATAATAACAGCATTTACCTAACTCTTTACCGATCCATTTATATATGCCGTATAGTATACAGTTATGGAGTTGGGTTGCCGTTGAGGAAGCCCAAGTCAAGGTTGTGTGGAGGCAGACGGAGGCGGGTCACTGTCACTCTGATGCACAGTTGTGGGTCTTGTGGCAGTGTGGCCTGGAACTTAAAATCCGACAACACAGTACAGCCGCTCCCTTCCGCCGATTTTCCTCAAGAGCACCTTACATTCCTTTATTTTCCCGTCTTGTTCATATTACTAGTAATTCCGCCATTATTCGCGCCCAGACCAAAGAACTGAAACCAAATAGTGATTGCGTAGTTGGTATGTAGTATATGAGATAGTATTAGTGTGCCTGTGTGTAACAACGGAACATCACGCGGGATTAGTAAATAACATTTCAAACATCACTGCTGCCTGCACATTCAAGTAAGTTGAAGTAAAAGTTACATTGTAACACCTATAATTTATTGCCATATCCTATGTGAAGGAGACTATGTTTAGTTTGTATCTAAAGCTTAAAACATTGGTGTAAGATTACCTAAAGCTACGCACTCAAATGAGGCGTCTATTGGTTTCCATAGTATAATTAATTATGTTAGCGGTCCGACTAATTACCCAAATGTACCCAAATGTAGCCGCAATGAAGTCAAATGATGGCCGTACAAGCGTAAATCGGGCTGTGAATCACTTGTCGATTATTATTTGGTGTCATAAAGTCACAAAAAATTGGTAAACTTAATTTAATCTGAGTTGTGTTAGGTTAGGTTAGGTACATGCACTTGATCTATAAACTCAGATTAAATTAAGTTTACCAATTTTTTGTGACTTCGTGACACCAAATACCAGTCGAGAAGTGATTGGGAGTCCGATTTATTCATGTAGGACCATTATTTGACTTCATTGCAGCTACATTTGGGTAATTACTCGCTCCCTCGGTACATGCACGCGATCTATTAACTCAAATTAAATTACGTTTTCCAATTTTTTTACTTTGTGACACCAAATACTAGTCGAGAAGTGATTAGCAATCCGATTTATTCATGTAGGACCATTATTTGACTTCATTGCGGCTACATTTGGGTAATTAGTCGGACCCGTAAAGGGGTAGCTTAGGGCTAATACCAGAAGTTGTTTGTTGATCTGGTTGAAATTTTTTCTACACACATTACTAGCATGCTAATAAACAGAAATGGAAACGACAATGCATAGAACCTAATAAAACCTGACCTAACTTACCCATAGGTTGGGTATGTTAGTTCAAGTTCTTTTAGGTTCTATGCATTATCGTGTTAATTTATGTGGTAAACAACTTACCTTAATATTGAGGTTGATATACATCAGGAGGAATTCGTGGAAGCGTTCACCATAATTTATAGGAAACGTCTCTTGAAGAGGGATTCAGCGAGGTAAACAAAAAAAAATGGCATCGGGAGGAGAATTATGAAGCGAGCTAGAGTAAATAAAAAAAAAAAAAAAATTGACTTAAATTTGTACTGGAAAGTTGTCGTTTCTTTTAATATACTTAACATCATCAAAACAATAAGTATAGCATAATAACGAAGATCAACAAACTCCTTCTGGTGTTAGCCCTAAACTGCACCTTCACCCGGATTTTTTTACTATTATCATGGATTCTTTTGGTAAATTTACAGTTTCAGCCACAACTACTGTACGACTATAAATTTTTGTTTTTCCCATGGCATTTGGTGTGATTCATTCAAATTTGACCTTCATTTCCAGCGGAAATGAGTCGTTTTTTTCTTAACACCCTCCCATACAACCTGACCTAACCAACCACAGAAATCTACCTTACCTTACTTAACTCCCTAGCTGTCCCTGCTGTATTAAACCGAAAGGGTAATTATTCATTTTAGCACAACCTCAAATTTTTTCACGAGATGTTTGACTACTTATGTATTTTGATGTGTTTTGTTCAGATCTGGGTCAATATTTAGAAAATGACACCAGGCATTTTCTCCGTCACCTTGAACGCCATTCTCTTTTGTCGGATCACCAGTATGGCTTTCGCCAGGTGAGATCTACTGGTGATCTGCTTTCCTACTGCCCCCATCTTTGGTCATCCTCTCTTAGGGATTATGGGGAAACTTCCGTCGTGGCCCTCGACATCTCCAAAGTATTTGACAGGGTATGGCACAAGTCTTTGCTTTCTAAACTTCCCTCTTATGGTTTCTCTCCCCCACCCTGTTCTATAATTTCTAGCTTCCTTGAGAACCGATCCATGGCAGTTGTTGTCGAGGGATTGATCTCTCGCTCTTTCTCTATCAATAGTGGTGTTCCACAGGGTTCTGTTCTTTCACCTACTCTCTCCCTTCTTTTTATCAATGATTTTCTTCACACTACAACTAATTTTATCCATTTTTTTCGCTGATGATTCTACTCTTCATTCTTCTTCACATTTTACCCTTCCCTCAAATTCTCAAACTAGATCTCTTTCTAGAGCTGAATCATTTCATATATCAATGCGGAACTGTGCAGCATCTCCGAAAGGGGAGGTAGAATTCATTAGTGATAAAACTTGGTATTTACCAATTACACTTTCCAAATTAGATGACCTCCTACCAATCACATTTCAGGATGCAGTCATTCTGCCAAATTCTAAAATAGATATGCTAGGCCTCACCATTTCCTCTAATATGTCATGGAAGCCACACATCCACAACATAGCTAAAGCTGCCTCCCAAAAGCTGGGAAAGCTGTACAGATGCCATAGCTACTTCACTCCTGAGCAGTTGCTTCAAGTTTATAAGGGATTCATTCGTTCTAACTTGGAGTACTGTTTTCATATCTGGGGTGGCTCTTCTTCTGTCCAACTGTTAGATAGGGTGGAATCAAAGGCATTTCTTCTTATTAACTCTCCTCCATTAGTTGACAATCTTTGTTCCCTTTCTCTTCGCCGCAATGTTGCTTCACTCTCTCTTTTACAGGTACTTTAACGGGCAATGTTCGGTGGATTTGGCATTCTGTGTACTGCCGGCAAGGCCGTGGGCTCATAACACACGTTTTGCCCGAGGTGCCCACTCTTTCTGTGTGGATGTTGGTCACACTAGAATAACCTATTAAAGTACATCCTTCTGGTAGATGGTGCTGCCTTTCCCACCACCACTAACTTTAAACGGTGCATACCGTCTGCGTTCGCACAAAACAATGCCGAAAATCATTCCTTACTTACTTTACGACCAGGTGAGGAGGCTTCATTCTTGAAAGTTCGGGTATTCCGGGGTAGGGACCGCCAATACAACCCAGTTTCATCTACATTATAGACTTGGGAAATCAGGAGCCCTTCACTCTTAATTAAGTCATTTAGCCTCTCCCTGAATGGTTCGATGTCCTTGGTGGGTGCGCGACCAGCTTCACCATGGGTAATTTTATTACACATTCCATGGCGATTTCTAAATCGCCATAACCACCCATCACTAGCTTTGAAATTCTCGATGCCCATATGACTTGCTAGCTTAACAGCAGCAGCTTGTATTTCTACACCACGGACGACATTACCACAGGATCGTTGTTGCACAAACCACTTCGTCACTGCCTCCTCAAGATTTGTATCTTTTGCCACTCTCATAGGCTTCCTTGCACCAACAGATGATGATTTAGAAGTTGCATCAACATTATATTTCAAAGAAAATGCAGTGAGTTTGTCCTTAGCCTTGCGTATGTCTGAAACTGTTTGCTTTTTAACACCATACTCGTTACAAACTCTAGCCACCGAAGCACCAGCCTCTAACTTCCTTATAAGTTCCAGTTTCTGGTTCACAGAAAGGGTCACATACTTCCTCTTCGGCGTTTTACTCCCCCTTGAAGTCATGATGTAAAATACAAGGCTGAAAGATGCCTAATTCCTGAAATATCAATGAAAATTGCAGGGCATCACAGCACTGATACTCGAATATGGCGCTAGGTCAAGAATGACTGGCGTGACTCACGCGCGCACAAAGCTGCCTCGTGACCCATCTTTTGGACAATCCCAGAACCATGTATTTTATCCTATTTTACATTGAAATACATCACGTTTCAGCAAAACTACTATTTATTTCCGAGAATATATTCATTCAGGCGCAGTTTAGGGAAAATATACGTGTGATGTAACAGTTTTTTAACTGAAAACGATTCGAAAAACACGTACTCTCTAGCCCTGTTCAAGGAGAGGACTGGGAGAAGCTGTTTGGTGCTGCAGACGATGATAAGGAAAATGATTTGGATGGATTTTAATGAAAATATTCAGAAATATGGTATCGTAGTATTTATTCAAGTCAATTAGGATAGAATATTATTGTAATACAACAGTTTTTTAACTGAAAACCAATCGAAAAGCGATTACGGTAACATCTTTGGAACGAAAGAAAGCGAGTCATTGTTTTCGTCACGATTTTATCCCACTTTCCACTAATACGTACGTCATTTCAGCAAAAATATTACATTTCCGTGAATGCATTATATCAAGCACAGTATGAATAGAATACCATTGTAATATAACAGTATTTTAACCAAAAACTATTAAAAAAACGAGTAACTTCTCTTGAACATCGGAAGGTTAGGTAAAATCTTTTGTTTTCGTCATGTATTTTATCCTATTTTACATTAAAATACATCACGTTTCAGCAAAACTACTATTTATTTCCGAGAATATATTCATTCAGGCACAGTTAAGGTAAAATATACATGTGATGTAACAGTTTTTTAACTGAAAACGATTCGAAAAACACGTGTACCGTCTAGCTGATACAGCTGGTGGTGAGTGATGCATCGTTGTAAACAATAGGAGGTTGAAGTAGATTACCGGGTATTATATTAAGTGTGAAATATCAAAAAGGTTTTTATTACCGGTATTTTTTGTAGATCAATGAGAACTGTGATCCTGTATATGATATGATAAGCTAGCCTGTGCTAAGAACTTCAACATAGAGACTACTGAAAACATGTTGTAAGGTAATTTAGCCTATTGTAAGTTGGTGAGCTTCATTTGCTGAAGGAACTGCACAACTTTTCATTGCTATTTGGTACATATTTTACGTTTCCATTGTTTACTGGCAGTAAATGGTAAATATTTTTCATGTCTGAAGCTAAAAGTTGCATCCCCCCCCCCCCCACACTAGTGGTGGAGATGTTACATTTAACCAAAAAGATGCTGGTGTTTTATCCCAGCAGTGGGTGGACCAGCATTTTAGCTTGAGGTCCGCGTAGGTAATATTCCTACAAATAAAAAAAAAAAGTTTGTTCAGATTTTGTCCGAATTATCCGAAATCCGGATTAAAGGGGTCCAAATTAACGAGGGTCGACTGTATATATTGTCGATATTACCACCCCATTCCAGAATATGGGTCCAAACATCCAATACCTTGAGCAATTGCGTTAAGCAGGAGCGCCCTGACATAAAACCGTGTTGGTAATCCTTTACAAGGTTGTTTCGTAGTAGATGTTCCATCGCAGCATCTCTGATAATACTCTCAAGTACTTTACATATTATGCTGGTCAGGCTCACCTGTCTATAGTTGTTCGTGGAGTGACGATCCTCCTTCTTGAAGATAGGACTCACATAAGCCACTTTCCAATCACTGGGGACCTTTTGCTCATCCAGGTATTTACAAAACAGGATATTCAGGGGCTCGGCAAGCTCGTTGCACAACTCTCTTAGCACTCTGGGATACACCGTGTCAGGGTCGGGACTCTTATGGACCTTTAGCTTTGACAGTTTATTTCTAATACCCTTTTCTGTGAACACAATGTGGGTCAGTGCTGTGTTGAACTGTCTGTCCTCAAACGCAGGAAGGTTAATCGCATCCTCTCTTGTGAACACTCAGGAAAAGAAGCTGTTCAATGCCTCAGCTTTATTCTGGCCAGAATCTGCGTAACTACCATCTTCAAGCCTCAGGTCTGATACTACTCCTCACATTTTTAATTTTGACTTTGCATAGCGATAAAACGCCTTTGGGTTTCACTTGACCTCGCTTGCAACCAGCCTCTGGAACTCCTTTTCAGCCCTTCTACACTCTATCTTTGCTTGGTTTCTGGCTCTTGCATACATCCTCCTGTCCTGCTCATCGTTTGACCCAACCCACGTCTTGAATTTCTGGGTTTTCTTCTTAACTTTGTCGACCGCCGCATGGTTCATGTGTAGGGATCCCCTCGTATTCCTAGAAGCACTGGGTTTGGTCTTGGGTATATATTTATCGATCAACTGGGTCAGTGTAGTGTCTGCGTTCTTGTACCTTAATGAGTCAGGCCAGCGGATACCCCTCCTCTCTTCCCTCATCCCGTTGTAATTTCCCCTGTAATATTTGCACCTTGGCCTGGCCTTATCTTGAACTAGGTAACAGTTAAATCTGAATGACGACACTATATGGTGACTGGTGCCAACTGGGCCAAGGTGTTCCAGTTTGGCCACCATACCCTCCTCGTTTGTTATGATGAAGTCTAGTGGCTTGGGTGTTTGCTCCCCTCTGTAATGTGTTGGGTCTCTAACATGATGGAACAGAAAATTATCTCTCAGAGTTTCTACAAAAAGAGTAGCAGGGTTATTCAAGTCATTTGGGGTGAACTCGTTTCTCCAGTCGATGTCCCCATAGTTAAAGTCCCCCATGATAAGGAGGTGGTTAGGGTTGAGTATTGCTGCGTTGTCTATTAAGGCTCTTAAGTTCCTTTGATTTAGTGGGCCATAGTTTGGGGATCTGTAGATACACCCGACAATAAGTAAGTCCTCCCCCCTCCCCTTTAATTTAATTTTACACCACTTGGACTCTTCAAAAACATCCTCTCCTTGTACCCTCGCCTGGCTGGCTCAAAGGTCTTGCCTAGCATAGATAACCACACCCTTCTTGCAAGTTTCTTGAGAAAGGTTCGTAAATGAGTCATATCCAGCAATACTCAACTCACATTCCTCTGGATCGATTCACCTGTTCTTCTACAACAGCCCACCTCAGGGCTGTAGGGCAGGTGTGTGAGTGTCCCCCAGGAGGTCAGAGCTGTAGGGCATGTGTGTGTCCCCCAGGAGGTCAGGGCTGTAGGGCATGTGTGTCTCTCCTAGGAGGTCAGGGCTGTAGGGTATGTGTCCCCCCAGGAGGTCAGGGTTTTAGGGCATGTGTGTGTGTCTCGCAGGTGGTCAGGATTGTAGGGCATGTGTGTGTGCCCCCCAGGAATTCAGGGCTGTAGGGCATGTGTGTGTGTGTCCCCCAGAAGGTCAGGGCTGTAGAGCATGTGTGTGTCCCCCCAGGAGGTCAGGGGTGTAAGGCAGGTGTGTGTGTTCCCCAGGAGGTCAGGGCTGTCGGGTATGTGTGTGTCCCCCAGGAGGTCAGTGTTGTACGGCATGTGTGTGTGTGTCCTCCAGGAGAAGGACCCTTTGATGTGTAGGAACATAAGACTCTTCAGCAGTAGGTATAGAAGCATGTTAAAGTAGAAGAGGTTGCAGCAGGAAGAAAGTAAGAGGATTTTTTTATTAAAGAAACATTTAAATTTAAAGAAAACTGTGTGGGAGGAAATGGCTGTAAAATCAAGGAAGAGCAGAGAGGCCTTCCAGCAACAAAAACAGAAGCGTTTACTCTCCCTGAAAAACTATCTGATGCAATTAAACCTAAGAATAAAACAAAACCAAATGAGTGAATATTACACGGGAAGGAAAACTAAATACAGCTGCTCCCCGACTTACGATGGGGTTAGGGACCCAAATCCAGGTCATAAGTCGAAAATGCAAAAAAATAATACATAGAAAATCTAAAATAAAATACTGTACAGTAATCAATAATGAAAAATTAATAGTGTTACTGTATTACGGGGCCCCCATAATTTTCTAATAAAACAGGGCTGGGTGGGTCATCAATGTCGCTTTCTTCAGACATGTTAGCATACAGGGGATACTTGCTTGTTGAAGGTATTTGATCATCTTTCGGGAGTGAAAAGACAGCACTGGTGGGGCTTGAGGAGACGTCAATGGGGGACTTCTTAAAATATATGTCAAATTTAGACTGCACAGTTTACCTTTTCTTTTCATTGTAAATTTTCCTGTAGCAAGCAAGTGCATCTTGGATCAGTCTGTCAACTTTTGCAAAACACTCAACATTTTGATCCATTTCGTCAAACATTTGCATCCCCTTATTAATAGTAGCAAATGCTTCTGCCATTTGTTTCACTGAAAATTTTTTGGACGGTGCAGGTTCTTCTACATTTTGACTCTCTTCTTCCTCTGCAATTTTCTGTGCATCTAGTTCAATAAGATCCTCATTACTTACCTCTTCTGCTACATTTTCAACCAACTGCTCAACATCTTCATTATCAATTTCTAACTCCAGCTGTTTACCCAACTCCACTATCTTGTTACTAATCTCTGAAATTGCTTTATCTTCATTAAATCCTCTGAAACTGTTCACATATCTTTTCAGGACTTTCTTCCATATTCCATTCATGCTCTGACCTGTAACCTCATCCCATGCTGCAGCTATGTTCTTTATACATTTCAAAATTTTGTAGTTCTTCCAAAACTCTCTGAGCGTTTTCTCATCTTCAGTAGCAGCAACAGCCTGAGCGAAGGTCGTACGTAAATAATGCGCTTTAAAAGCATCAATAGCTCCTTGATCCATGGGTTGGATGATAGAGGTAGTGTTAGGTGAAATGTAGACTACCTTAACATCAGGGTGCAGGTCCCAGGTGTGGTGGGTGTCCCGGAGCATTATCGAAAATTAATAAAATTTTGAATGTAATCCCTTGTTGCAGACATTACTCCTTGGCTCGTGGAATGAAACAAGTCAGGAACCAATAACAGTACTAGGGTCATCCATGCTTTCTTGTTACTTCTATAAAACACTGGCAGTGTGTGCTTGCTGATATGTTTAAAAGCCCTTGGGTTCTCTGAATGATATATCATGAAGGGCTTTATCTTGAAACCAGCTACATTCCCCTGCAACAGAAGTGTGATTCAGTCCTTGAATGCCTTGAATCCCGGCATGCTTTTCGCCTCTTTGTGGATATATGTCCGTTCAGGCATGCGCTTCCAGAATAAGCCAGTTTCATCCACATAAAATATTTGCTCAGGGAAATAATTCCCTCCACGATGACACTATCTAGCTCCTCCTTAAAAGCTTCGGCAGCACCCACATCAGCTCTTGCTGCCTCTTCACTCACCTTTACACTTTGCAAACTGTAACGGTGTTTAAACCTTTGGAACCACCCATGACTTGCTGTGAAGTTTTGGTCGCATTCATCTCCTTCCTGCTCCTTCAGGCTTTCGAAAAGGCTTCTTGCCTTAGCCTGTAGGGTTAGAAGGCTTAAGGGTACACGCTTTTGTATCTGATCTTCCATCCATATCACAAGTAATTTTTCCATCTCATGAATAGGACCTTGTCTTTTTGTTGTTGTTATAGTTCCCTTTATAGGCGCTGATCCTTTCACTACCTCACGAATTCGTTCCTTGTCCTTCAGAATTGTCAACGTCGAGTGAGAGAAGCCTAGGTCGCGAGAAATGGTTGCTACCGTTTTTCCATTTTCATATTGCATTATCTTCATTTTCATCTCAAAAGTAATTGACTGTCTCCTTTTCTTCTGAGCACCACCAGAACTCTCACTTCTATGCTTGCCAGTCATTCTAAAGTGAATTAGAAACAAAAATAATGTCAGTACACAGCGCGATCACTACCGACAACAACGACAGCCAAACACCAACTAAGCGCTCTACGGCGTGGATGCTGTTGCCACGAGGCGACCCACCCCACGTGACGCTCTTGTACGGGACGGAAACGTTTCGGTCTAGAAAATACGCGCGTCATTTGAAAAAATTTGGTACCGACTGCGGCGGTCGTATGTGCGGGTGGTTGTATGTTGAGCAGGTCTTAAGTTGAGGAGTAGCTGTATTTTGTTTGTATAGACAGTGGTCCCTCGGTTATCGAACACAATTCGTTCCAGAAGGTCGTTTATTAACCGAAAATTTCGTAAACCGAAACCATTGTTTCAATGGGATTTTGGGTAATTGGTTCCAGCTCACCGAAAAATACATACAAACTAAAAATAAATGCAGTAAAGTACACTTACTTTGAGGTGTGCATGTAGAAGGCTCCTAGTTGATGATGATAATGATGGGAATTAGATTGTGGGTGGAGGAGAAGAGAGAAGAGAAAGCATTGGGGTGGAAGAGAAGTCACCCCATGCTGCCATTTTACCCATAAAATTTTAGTTCACTTGGTATAATTCAAGATTATTTTCTTTAAATCAACACTGCACTGCATTATATATTGTCAATATGTAAAATAAACTTTAGAATGACCAATAAATGTACTGTAAAAACGTAAAAATAGTTTATGTTCAAGAGAGTCTCAAGCAAGAAGCTTCCTCCACTGACCAGGGACACACACTGATGCCATTTTGGGTGTGTTGAGTGGCTGTTGGGCGCGCTAAAAACTAATTCCCTGTACTTTAATTATTTTAAATAATTGTTAAAATGACTAAAAACTTTAATATAAGACTTGGAAAATTATTGAATAGTACAACCTTCTTGATATTTACTCAAATGGTAACAAATTTAAGTCCTAAAACCAATCACTGTATTGGCGGACTAATACTACAGCTGGTGAGCAGCCAAATGTAGGTGAAAACATGTTGGGAAAAATTCGTAAGGAATTCGTGAAGCGAAATTTTTTCATTAACTGAAGTGAAGAATCTTATGGAAGGGAATTCGTCAACCGAAATTTCTTTAACCAAGGTGTTCGTTAACCGAGGGATCACTGTATCATGGAACAAGCTTATTTTTCTTATTTTAGAACTACACATGCTATTGAAACTCCAGTTGGTGGCACATTAGAGATAAAGCTCCTTTGGTAAGTATTAGATTTTGAATTCTCACACATTACAGTGCCAAAAAAGCTTACCTTTTAGTTTATCTTCTCTCAATAGTGGTGCACAGTTAAAAATATTGATCAAATTTAAGTTTAGTAACATCTAAAAATTTTAAAGGAACTTTTAAGAGTACTGTACTATATGCATGAGAAATATTGTTGCAATAAACATACATGTTTGATATTGGGTGCTGTGTATTTTAACTATACTGTAAGGCGCTCATGAAATGTGTAACAATGTGAGAAATTAACTTTAATATGATAAAAATTCCCAGTTAGGTGTTTCCCCAGACTTGAAACTCTCTCTCTCTCTCTCTCTCTCTCTCTCTCTCTCTCTCTCTCTCTCTCTCTCTCTCTCTCTCTCTCTCTCTCTCTCTCTCTCTCTCTCTCTCTCTCTCTCTCTCTCTCTCTCTCTCTCTCTCTCTCTCTCTCTCTCTCTCTCCCTCTCTCTCTCTCTCTCTCTCTCTCTCTCTCTCTCTCCTCTCTCTCTCTCTCTCTCTCTCTCTCTCTCTCTCTCTCTCTCTCTCTCTCTCTCTCTCTCTCTCTCTCTCTCTCTCTCTCTCTCTCTCTCTCTCTCTCTCTCTCTCTCTCTCTCTCTCTCTCTCTCTCTCTCTCTCTCTCTCTCTCTCTCTCTCTCTCTCTCTCTCCTCTCTCTCTCTCTCTCTCTCTCTCTCTCTCTCTCTCTCTCTCTCTCTCTCTCTCTCTCTCTCTCTCTCTCTCTCTCTCTCTCTCTCTCTCTCTCTCTCTCTCTCTCTCTCTCTCTCTCTCTCTCTCTCTCTCTCTCTCCTCTCTCTCTCTCTCTCTCTCTCTCTCTCTCTCTCTCTCTCTCTCTCTCTCTCTCTCTACCTACTCTCTCTCTCTCTCTCTCTCTCTCTCTCTCTCCCCTCTCTCTCTCTCTCTCTCTCTCTCTCTCTCTCTCTCTCTCTCTCCTCTCCTCCTCTCTCTCCTCTCTCTCTCTCTCTCTCTCTCTCTCTCTCTCCTCTCTCTCCTCCTCTCTCCTCTCTCTCTCTCTCTCTCTCTCCTCCTCTCTCTCTCTCCTCTCTCTCTCTCTCTCTCCTCTCTCTCTCTCTCTCTCTCTCTCTCCTGTGCATCTAGTTCAATAAGATCCTCGTTACTGAGCTCTTCTGCTACACTTTCAACCAACTGTCCATTATCAATTTCAAACTCCAGCTGTTTACCTAACTCCACTATCTTGTTACTAATATCTGATCCCATGCTGCACTAATGTTCTTTATACATGACATAACGTTGTCGTCCTTCCAAAACTGTCTGAGCGTTTTCTCACCTTCAGTAGCAGTAACAGCCTGAGCGAAGGTCGTGCGTAAATAATACGCTTTAAAGGCAGCAATAGCACCTTCATCCATGGGTTGGATGATAGAGGTAGTGTTAGGTGGAATGTACACTACCTTAACATCAGGGTGCATGTCGTCCAGGTGTGGTGGGTGTCCCGAAGCATTATCCAAAATCAGCAAAATATTGAATGGAATCTGTTGTTGCAGACAATACTCCTTGGCTCGTGGAATGAAACAAGTCATGAACCAATCCTCAAACAGTTCTAAGGTCATCCAGGCTTTCTTATTACTGCGATAAAACACTGGCAGTGTGTGCTTGCTGACATGTTTGAAAGCCCTGGGGTTCTCTGAATGATAGATCATGAAGGGCTTTAGCTTGAAACCAGCAACATTCCCCCCCAACAGAAGTGTAATTCTGTCCTTGAATGCCTTGAAACTTGGCATTGTTTTCGCCTCTTTGTGGATGTATGTCCGCTCAGGCATGCGCTTCCACAATAATCCAGTCTCATCCACATTGAATATTTGCTCAGGCAAATAATTCCCTTCCACAATCACTTCATGTAACTCCTCCTTAAAAGCTTCGGCAGCACCAACATCGGCACTAGCTGCCTCTCCACTCACCTTAACATTGTGTAGACTGTAGCGTTTTTTTTAAATCTATCAAACCACCCATGACTTCCTGTAAAGGTTTGATCACATCATCTCCTGCCTGCTCCTTCAGGCTTTGGAACAGGCTTCTTGCTTTAGCCTGTATGGTTAGAAGGCTTAAGGGTACACGCTTCTGTATCTGGTCTTCTATCCATATCACCAATAATTTTTCCATATCGTGAATAGGACCTTGTCTTTTCTTTGATATTATAGTTCCCTTTATAGGTGTTGTTCCTTTCACTACATCACACACACGTTCCTTGTCCTTCAGAATAGTGGATATAGTCGAGTGTGAGTAACCTAGGTCACTTGAGATTGTTGCTACAGTTTTTCCATTCTCATGCTGTGTTATTATCTTCATTTTCATCTCAAGAGTAATTGCCTGTCTCCTTTTCCTTGGAGCACCACCAGCACTCTCACTTTTACGCTTTCCAGTCATTATAAAGTCAATTAAATACGATAATAACGAAAGTTCACAGCGCGATCAGTATAGGGTACTATAGCCAAACACCAACTAAGCGCTCCACTGAGTGAGTGTACCCACGCGGCGGCGACCCGAGCTGCGCCACACTCTCGCCCAGGACAGAAACATTTCGGTATAGAAAATGCGCTCGTCATTTGAAAATATTTTTGGTCACGACTGCCGCAGTCGTATGTCCGTACGGTCGTAAGGTCAGAGCAGGTCGTAAGTACTGATGGACGTAACTCCAAGTCAACCACTTACGTTAATGTAATCCATAGGTAATCATGATAAATGATATGATTAAATGAAATAGAGACCAGCTGACCCCCAAACTCCACTTTTTCCAACACAATACCTATGTTCTAGTAAAAATAACATCTTAATTTTATGATGGTACATGCACACAATTAATACTTAAGAGAAATAGAGAAATACAGTCGCCAAGTTAATTTTCATTCAAATAATGGACTCAACTCCCTCCCCCTCTTCTCACACTACACTCCCTGGCTCTTCCCTCTCTGAGAAATTTTTTGGGGAAAACCAGGTATAGTAATAAATAATACCTCAAACTAAAGTTAGGATAATATAATTGACATTGCTGGATTCCTTGTAAGACCAGGAATATTTTGAATATAAATGTCATATATTTTGCACAAAAGATAACATATTTACTCAGAGTAAACATTATATCTAAAATTTGTATGTCTAATGCAAAATCTATGATGTTTATATTCAAAATGAACATCAAATTGTAAGAATTCCAGCAATGTAAATTATATTCTGGCCGGATAATTTGTATGAATTTTATGAGCTAAATAAAAAAATTATACTTCACCCGTGTAAAGGGGTACACCCACCACGGAATGTGAGCATCCTGGGTTCTGGCAGGGTACCGTGTAAACGTGGGTTCTGGCAGGGCACTGTGTAAGCGTGGAAGCGCGGAATGTGGGACCGCGTAAAGTGAGGGTTGACTGTACTGTATATATATTTCATGTAGATCCACAATGAAAACATGGATAAGATAAATCTTGATAAAATCACACGGAAAAAGGAAACAATGGAGCACCTTAGGTTTAGATATGTTGATGATGTATTATGTCTCTGCATGTGAGGGACTAAAAGCTTTCCTCAAACAACAACTGGCCCCTCGATCAAATTCACTGTGGAATTAGAGCAAGACTGTAAATTGCCATTCTAGACTGTCTGATAGGTAACACTTTTAAGTTCAGTATTTATAGAAACCAAGTATGTGTGTTCATACATTCATTATTATTCTGCCCACCATAATAAAGTCAAACAGTCAGTATTTTCAACAATGTTTTTCGTGCCTTGAGAATTTGCAGTCCGAATTCATCGATGAGGAATACAAATATATATATAATATTGGCTCAAACCTTAAATACCTAGATCTTTCATAGACAAATGCTTAAACATTACTAAAAAACTTTTTATAGAACTGATCCCA
>NW_024722227.1:19777346-19852351 GCF_018991925.1 Homarus americanus | reverse complement strand
GTGTGTGTGTGTGTGTGTGTGTGTGTGTGTGTGTGTGTGTGTGTGTGTGTGTGTGTGTGTGTGTGTGTGTGTGTGTGTGTGTGTGTGTGTGTGTGTGTGTGTGTGTGTGTGTGTGTGTGTGTGTGTGTGTGTGTGTGTGTGTGTGTGTGTGTGTGTGTGTGTGTGTGTGTGTGTGTGTGTGTGTGTGTGTGTGTGTGTGTGTGTGTGTGTGTGTGTGTGTGTGTGTGTGTGTGTGTGTGTGTGTGTGTGTGTGTGTGTGTGTGTGTGTGTGTGTGTGTGTGTGTGTGTGTGTGTGTGTGTGTGTGTGTGTGTGTGTGTTAATTTTGACCCAGATTTAGTATAGTGAATTTTCTGTGGGTATATTAGCAAAGGCTCAACATCTGTATGACCTAATGTCCTAATAAGTGTGGGGGTGTTAGCGGTGACTTTGGAGGTGTGGGTGGGAAAGAAATAACAGTTGTCAGGAGTGGGTGTGGGGGTGCAGGTGTGGGTGTATTGGAGACCCCAGGAACGGGGGGTGTTACTTTATGCGCGAAACTTTTGGTGGTGGGTGTGAGTGAAAGGAGCATGCGTGCGTTTGGGCGTGTGGATCATCGGCATTAAGCGTGAGCGGGCTGGTGTGTTTTGCGTGGAGCGGTTGGTGGGTGGTTTGGCTCAGGGAGTGGCTGGTGTGTGTTTGCTTCAGGGATGGCTGGTGTGTGTTTGGGTTTCAGGAGTGGCTGGTGTGTGTTTGCTCAGAGTGGCTGGTGTGTGTTTGGGTGTGGGGATGACTGGTGTTTGCGTGTGGTGAGTGGCTGGTGTGTGTTTGGTCAGGGGAGTGGCTGGTGTGTTTGGGTGTGTGTGGGATGGCTGCGGTGGGGTTTGGCTCAGGAGCGCTGGTGTGTGTTTGGTTTGTGGGAGGACTGGTGTGGGTTTGGGTGTGTGGGATGGCTGGTGTGGTGTTTGCGCGCGTGATGGTCGGCGGCGGTCTAGCGTGCGATGGCCGGCGTGCGCTCCGGGGCGTGCGGGGATGGCCTGGTGCGTCTGGCGCGTGATGGCTGGCGGCGTCTGGCCCGTGATGTATCGGCGCGGCCTGGTCTGGCAGGATGCACGGGTGCGCGTCTGGGCGCGGGCGTATTGCGTCTGGGTGCGTGATATCAGGCCCAGCGTGATACTGGCGTGCGTCTGGGGCGCGTGATGGCCGGCGTGCCCGCGTGCGGATATCGGCGCGCGGCTCAGCGCGTGATACCGGCGCAAGCTCCAGCGGGTGCACTGGCGCGGTGTTTGGTGTGAGCATTGGTGCGTGGTGGCTGGCGTGTGTTTGGGTGCGTGTGAGTGGCTGGCGTGTGTGGGGAGCGGCTGCGTGTGGTGTGGGGGTGGCTGGTGTGTGTTTGGGGGTGTGGGAGTGACTGGTGTGTGTTTGGGGTGTGGAGTGGCTGGTGTGGTTTGGGTGTGTGGATGGCTGGTGTGTTTGGGGTGTGGGAGTGGGCTGGTGTGTGTGTTGGGTGTGTGGGAGTGGCTGGTGTGTTTGGGGTGTGGGAGGACTGGTGTGTGTTTGGGGTGTGGGAGTGGCTGGTGTGTGTTTGGGGGTGGGAGGGCTGGTGTGTGTTAGGGGGTTGGGAGTGACTGGTGTGTGTGTTTGGGGTGTGGGAGGTGTGTGTGTGTGGAGTGGCTGGTGTGTGTTAGGGGTTTGGGAGTGGCTGGTGTGTGTTTGGGGGGTGATGGCTGGTGTGTGTTTGGGTGTGTGGGACTGGTGTGTGTTTGGGGTGTGGAGTGGCTGGTGTGTGTGTGTGGGAGTGGCTGGTGTGTAGGGAGTGGCTGGTGTGTTTGGGTGTGAGTGCTGGTGTGTGTTAGGGTGTGGGAGTGGGTGGTGTGTTAGGGGGTGAGTGACTGGTGTGTGTTTGGGGCGTGGAGTGACTGGTGGTGTTTGGGGGTGGGAGGGGTGGTGTGGAGTGGCTGGTGTGTGTTTGGGTGTGTGAGTGGCTGGTGTGTGTTTGGGGGTGGGGAGGGCTGGTGTGTGTTTGGGGTGGGAGTGGCTGGTGTGTGTTTGGGGTGTGGAGTACTGGTGTGTGTTTGGGTGTGGGAGGCTGGTGTGTTTGGGGGTGTGGGAGTGGCTGTGTGTTTGGGTGTGGGAGTGGCTGGTGTGTTTAGTGTGATGGCTGGTGTGTTTGGGGTGTGGAGTGGCTGGTGTGTGTTTGGGGTGTGGAGTGGCTGGTGTGTGTTTGGGGGGTGTGATGTTGGTGTGTGGGAGTGGCTGGTGTGTGTTTGGGGTGTGGAGTGGCTGGTGTGTGTTTGGGGTGTGATGGGTGTGTTTGGGGTGGGTTGGGGAGTGGCTGGTGTGTGTTTGGGTGTGGAGTGGCTGGTGGTGTGTTGGTGGGTGTTGGGGTGTGATTGCGTGTGTTTGGGGTGTGGAGTGGCTGGTGTGTGTTTGGGGAGTGGCTGGTGTGTGTTTGGGTGGGGAGCTGGTGTGTGTTTGGGGTGTGGAGTGGCTGGTGTGTTTGGGGTGTGTGGGAGTGGCTGGTGTGTTTGGGTGTGGGAGTGGCTGGTGTGGTGTTTGGGTGTGTGGAGTGCTGGTGTGCTGGTGGGTTTGGGTGTGCGGGAGGTGTTGGGTGTGTGTGGGAGTGACTGGTGTGTGTTAGGGGGTGGGAGGACTGGTGTGTGTTTGGGGGTGGGAGGGCTGGTGTGTGTTTGGGTGTGTGTGGGAGTGGCTGGTGTGTGTTTGGGTGTGTGGGAGTGGCTTGTGTGGTGTGGGGTGGTGTGGGAGTGGCTGGTGTGTGTTTGGGTGTGTGGGAGTGGCTGGTGTGTTTGGGTGTGTGGGAGTGGCTGGTGTGTTTGGGTGTGGAGTGGCTGGTGTGTGTTTGGGTGTGTGGGAGTGGCTGGTGTGTTTGGGTGTGGGAGGACTGTGTGTTTGGGGGTGTGGGAGTGGCTGGTGTGTGTTTGGGTGTGTGAGTGGCTGGTGTGTGTTTGAGGGTGGGAGTGCTGGTGTGTGTTTGGGTGTGTGGAGGCCTGGTGTGTTTGGGTGTGGGAGTGGCTGGTGTGTGTTTGGGTGTGGGAGTGGCTGGTGTGTTTGGGTGTGTGGGAGTGCTGGTGTGTGTTTGGGTGTGTGGGAGTGGCTGGTGTGTTGGGTGGGGAGTGGTTGTGTGTGTTTGGGTGTGTGGGAGTGGCTGGGTGTGTGTTTGGGGGTGTGGGAGTGGCTGGTGTGTGTTTGGGTGTGTGGAGGGCTGGTGTGTTTGGGTGTGGGAGTGGCTGGTGTGTGTTTGGGTGTGGGAGTGGCTGGTGTGTTTGGGTGTGTGGGAGTGGCTGGTGGTGTTTGAGGTGTGTGGGAGGGCTGGTGTGTTTGGGGTGTGTGGGAGGGCTGGTGTGTGTTTGGGGTGTGTGGGAGGGGCTGGTGTGTGTTTGGGTGTGGGAGTGGCTGGTGTGTGTTGGGTGTGTGGGAGTGACTGGTGTGTTTGGGGGTGTGGAGTGGCTGGTGTGTGTTTGGGTGTGTGTGTGGGAGTGGCTGGTGTTTGGGTGTGTGGGAGTGGCTGGTGTGTGTTTGGGTGGTGGGAGTGACTGGTGTGTGTTTGGGTGTGGGAGTGGCTGGTGTGTGTTTGGGTGTGTGGAGTGGCTGTGGGCTTGGGGTGTGTGGAGGGCTGGTGTGTTTGGGTGTGGGAGTGGTTGTGTGTGTTTGGGGTGTGTGGGAGTGGCTGGTGTTTGGGGGGAGGGCTGGTGTGTGTGTTTGGGTGTGTGGGAGGGCTGGTGGTGTTTGGGTGTGGGAGGACTGGTGTGTTTGAGGGTGTGGAGTGGCTGGTGTGTGTTTGGGTGTGTGGGAGGGCTGGTGTGTTTGGGTGTGTGGGAGTGACTGGTGTGTTTGGGTGTGAGTGGCTGGTGTGTTTGGGTGTGGGAGTGACTGGTGTGTGTTTGGGTGTGTGGGAGGCTGGTGTGTGTTTGGGTGTGGGAGTGGCTGGTGTGTGGTGGAGTGGCTGGTGTGTGTGTTTGGGTGTGTGGGGAGTGACTGTGCTGGGTGGGAGGGCTGGTGTGTGTTTGGGTGGGAGTGGCTGGTGTGTGTTTGGGTGTGTGGAGGGCTGGTGTGTGTTTGGGTGTGTGGGAGTGGCTGGTGTGTGGGTGGGAGTGGCTGGTGTGTGTTGGGAGTGGCTGGTGTGTTTGGTGTGTGAGTGGCTGGTGTGTGTTTGGGTGTGTGGGAGTGGCTGGTGTGTTTGGGGGTGTGGGAGGGCTGGTGTGTGTTTGGGTGTGTGGGAGGCTGGTGTGTGTTTGGGTGTGGGGAGTGGCTGGTGTGTGTTTGGTGTGTGGGAGTGGCTGTGTTTGGGTGTGTGGGAGTGGCTGGTGTGTGTTTGAGGTGGGAGTGGCTGGTGTGTGTTGGGGTGTGGGAGTGGCTGGTGTGTGTTTGGGGTGTGGGAGTGGCTGGTGTGTGTTTGGGGTGTGGGAGGCTGGTGTGTGTTTGGGTGTGTGGGAGTGGCTGGTGTGTGGGTGGTGTGTGTTGGGGTGTGGAGTGACTGGTGTGTTTGGGGCGGAGGGCTGGTGTTTGGGTGTGTGGGAGTGGCTGGTGTGTTGGGGTGTGTGGGGTGGGTGGTGTGTAGGGGTGGGGAGGTGGTGTGTGTGTTTGGGGAGTGACTGGTGTGTGTTTTGGGGTGTGGGAGGGGTGGTGTGTGGAGTGGCTGGTGTGTGTTTGGGTGTGTGGGAGTGGCTGGTGTGTGTTGGGGTGGGAGTGATCGGTGTTTGGGGGTGGGAGTGACTGGTGTTTGGGTGTGTGGGAGTGGCTGGTGTGTTAGGGTGTGGGAGTGACTGGTGTGTGTTTGGGGGTGTGGGGTGGCTGGTGTGTTTGGGGTGTGGGAGTGGCTGGTGTGTGTTTGGGGGTGTGTGGGAGCTGGTGTGTGTTTGGGTGTGGGAGTGGCTGGTGTGTGTTTGGGTGTGGGAGGACTGGTGTGTGTTTGGGGGAGTGGCTGGTGTGTTTGGTGTGGGAGTGGCTGGTGTGTGTTTGGGTGTGTGGGAGTGGGTGGTGTGTGTTTGGGTGTGTCGGAGGACTGGTTGTGTTTGGGTGTGGGAGTGGCTGGTGTGTGTTTGGGTGTGTGTGGGAGTGGCTGGCGTGTGTTTGGGTTCTGGGAGTGACTGGTGTGTGTTTGGGTGTGGGAGTGGCTGGTGTGTGTGTGTTTGGTGTGGGAGTGGCTGGTGTGTGTTTGGGTGTGTGGGAGTGGCTGGTGTGTTTGGGTTTGGGGAGTGGCTGGTGTGTGTTTGGTTGTGGGGAGTGGACTGGTGTGTGTTTGGGTGTGGAGTGGCTGGTGTGTGTTTGGGTGTGTGGGGAGTGATGGTTGTGTTTGGGTGTGTGGGAGTGGCTGGTGTGTGTTTGGGGGTGTGGGAGTGGCTGGTGTGTGTTTGGGTGTGTGGGAGGACTGGTGTGTGTTTGGGTGTGTGGGAGGCTGGTGTGTGTATGGAGGTGTGGAGTGGCTGGTGTGTGTTTGGGTGTGTGGGAGTGGATGGTTTGGTTTGGGGTGTGGGAGTGGCTGGTGTGTTTGGGGTGTGGGAGTGGCGGTGTGTGTTTGGGGGTGTGGGAGTGGCTGGTGTGTGTTTGGGGGTGTGGGAGTTGCTGGTGTGTTTGGTGTGGGAGTGGCTGGTGTGTTTGGGGGTGTGGGAGTGGCTGGTGTGTGTTTGGGGGTGTGGAGTGGCTGGTGTGTTTGGGGGTGGAGTGGCTGGTGTGTTTGGGGGTGTGGAGTGGCTGGTTGAAACTAAAACACGAGATAAGATTGGACCAATACGTTCAGATACCGCGAGCTAATTGATAACGAGAGAAATGAGCAATAATCTGAATAAATATTTTTCAACAGTTTTCACCACAGAAAATTTAAACATGATACCCGAGGCACCGACTCTATTCAGAGATAGTGAAGAAAACAAATTAAGCGAGATAGTAGTGACTAGTAACGATGTTATTAAGCAAATAGACAAACTAAAGCCAAATAAGTCACCTGGTCCCAATGAGATATTTGCCAGAGTATTAAAGGAATGTAAGGAAGAGCTTAGTATGCCCTTAGCAAAGTTGTTTAACATGTCATTAAAAACAGGTGTAGTACCAGAATCCTGGAGGATAGCGAATGTAATACGATTTTCAAGAAGGGGGATAGATCACTATCCTCTAACTACCGTCCAATCAGTCTAACATCTATAGTAGGTAAATTACTAGAATCAATTATTTCAAACTATTCGAAACCACCTGGAGAAGCACAAGTTGATCAATGATTCCCAACATGGCTTCACAAGCAGGCGTCCATGTCTAACTAATCTATTAACATTCTTTTCATCAGTTTTTGAATCGGTGGACGAGGGGCACAATTATGATGTGGTATATCTCGACTTTATCAATGCCTTCGACAGAGTCCCCCACGAAAGACTACTTAGAAAGGTAGAAGCGCATGGCATCAAAGGTAATATCCTTAAGTGGATTAGGGCGTGGTTACCGGACAGGAAACAGCAAGTGAGCATAAACAACGGCACTAAATCGCATTGGAGCAACGTCACTAGTGGAGTTCCCCCAAGGCTCAGTACTTGGACCATTATTATTTATTATATACATAAACGACATAGATTTCGGCACAGCAACATAAGTAAATTTGCTGATGACACTAAGATAGGACGTGTTATTAAATCTGACGAGGACTCTGCAAAACTACAGTACAGTAAGATCTAAACAAATTTTTCGAATGGTCGGAAAAATGGCAGATGAAATTCAATGTGGACAAATGTAAAGTACTCAGTATAGGAGATATAAACAAGTAAACCAGTTACCAGATGAACAACGATGCCATTGTGGAATCTGACTGCTAGAGAGATTTAGGAGTAATGATAAGTAGGAATCTTAAGCCAAGTAAACAATGTGTTTTTGCTCGTAGTAAGGCTAATAAAGTACTTGGGTTCATACAAAGGAGTGTTAGTTACAAGACTAGGGAGGTGATCTTAAAATTATATCTAGCGCTTGTGAGACCTCACCTGGATTACGCAGTTCAGTTCTGGTTACCGTATTACAGAATGGATATAGAATCCTTGGAAAGAATCCAGAGGAGAATGACAAGACTAATCCCGGGCATTAGGAACCTTGAATACAGTGACAGGTTAAAGCATCTTAATTTGCACTCCCTCGAGAGACGTAGAATGAGGGGCGACATGATAGAGGTGTATAAATGGAAGTCAGGGTTAAACAAAGGGGACATTACAAAGGTGCTCAAACTATCCAACGAGAAGCGAACTCGTAACAATGGTTTTAAATTAGACAAATTTAGATTTGGGCACGAGATAGGTAAACATTGGTTCGAAAATCAGAGTAGTGGACGAGTGGAACAAGTTACCAAACATCATCATTAACCCGAATATGCTGGGAAGCTTCAAACATAGGGTGGATGGATATATGAGCAATAGGGGTTGGGTTTAAACGGGATTGCCCAGTATGGGCCAATAGGCCTGCTGCAGTTTCCTCCATTCTTGCGTTCTTATGTAACTCAATTAGGAGTGAATCTGCAAAAATACCGTATATATTAGCTTCAGCACATTGCACAAAATTTATAAAAATATTCAATACTTAAAAACCTTTGGGTGATTAAACAAAATTCGATGATAAAATAATAATGATATAAATTCCTTAAACTAGTTGTAGAATATTATGCTGTACTAAGACACGATCATACTGTATATTGGAACATTTCAATAATAATCATAAATCCAGGAATGTGAACTAAATAGTTTTTCGGCTAGTTTATAATGAAAATATACAGTGCTGCACAGTTCTTGATTAAAACGTGAAAGATTCATGTACAGTAGTTGATTGAGTCAAGAGTCAAGAAAATAATAATCATAAATAGATCTTTAAAAACAGAATATTTTAAGCAAGGATATACAGTAAACACGTAGGACAAAACACAAAATATGCATAGAATGTGTTACCGCACATTAGGCTGGTATTCCCAGCTTGTGCTACAAGTCTGAGCCATTTATGCATATTTACTGTACAGAATCTACGAAACAATAATGGGCACTGTAAACGCTTCTGCGCTTCACCTTGCACAGGTTTTAAGGGGGTGCCCAATAAACTAGCTCCCTTCAGGGCAATCTAATCTAATAAGCCACTGTGATAACACAACAATCCCCCCCATGTGCGCACACACACACACACACACAGACACACACATCCTCGTCATCGCCGCCACCTGCCACCAGCAGCCCCCTGCCCACCTCGCGCAGTCCGCCACTACAACAAAATTCAGCCCATTACTGTACCGTAGAGCCCGCACTGATAGATATAAGAATAACACCATCCCTTCTATTGTTAAAATAATAAACAACTCCTAATTTATGTACTGTACAGCCCTGTAAATGTATTGAACGCATATATCATTATGCCTAAATCACATGTAAGTTTGTATATTTTCAGTCACCGGCTGCAACTCTATTAATAAACCGTTTATTATTATTATTTATTATTATTATTACACGCACACAGACACACACGCACACAGATACACACACAGACACACATGCACAGACACACATGCACAGACACACACACACAGACACACACACAGACACACACACACACACACACAGACACACACACACACACAGACACACACACACACACACACACACAGAGACACAGACACATACAGACACACACACACATGCACCGGTCATGCTGTATTCCTCGATGTCCTTCCCTCCTGCTGAGCCATAGCAAGTGTCACTTACTCCAGGCGTGATAGGGAGATGGGCTGGGGCCTCTATATATGGTGTCCGTTTACGATGAGGTTGCATTTATGACCCAATGAATAACGGATGCATACCCAGGAAGTTTGTCAACACAACTATTTTAATTAACAATACATCGGTGTGCTGGAGTTCCACCTGTATTTCGTGTTTTTGATGGGGGGTAGTTTGAAAAGCACTACTAAAAGAGTCTCATGACATCAACCCGAAGTTGTTTATAGGATAGTGTCTGTGATAAGGTGATGGACGTCGGCAGAAAGAGGGTAGGGGGGGTGTCAGCGCTGGGCACAGTTCAGGACACATCTTTAGATGTAACCGCCGTCTGGCTGACAGCGTACAGCGACATCGTTTTCCAGATGGTCGTGGTTGTTATAATCATGGTCGTGGTTGTTATAATCATGGTCGTGGTTGTTATAATCATGGTCATGGTTGTTAGAATCATAGTCGTGGTTGTTATTCTATGTTTGTCTTTGGTACCCCCAAAAGGTTCTACACTACTGAGGGTATACACAAACACTTGTTATCTTAAAAATAGGTTCTTATTCTCGTACTTGAGATATACAGAGATGGACCAAGAAACTCGCTTCCACACCTTAAGGACTGGTGGTCTTCACTCTTTGTATCACTGCGCGCTGGCCTGTACAGATGCCAGCATTCACAAGCTGAATACATAAAATGTAAATTTGATAATTTATATACATAACATGGTGCATAATAAATGGAAATATTACATAGAATTAATACATGTTCTGTAATACTTTACTATACATAATTAATAAGAGTAATATAAGGATATACAGCTTAAGGTACTACTTTGTGTCCATATTATACAGTTATAATCATGGTCGTGGTTGTTGTAATCATAGTCGTGGTTATGATCATAGTCGTGGTTGTTATATTCATAGTCGTGGTTGTTATAATCATGGTCGTGGTTCTTATAATCATAGTCGTGGTTATGATCATAGTCGTGGTTGTTATATTCATGGTCGTGGTTGTTATACTCATGGTTGTGGTTATTAGAATCATAGTCGTTGTTGTTATAATCATGGTCGTGGTTGTTGTAATCATAGTCGTGGTTATGATCATAGTCGTGGTTGTTATAATCATTGTCGTGGTTGTTATAATCATGGTCGTGGTTCTTATAATCATAGTCGTGGTTATGATCATAGTCGTGGTTGTTATATTCATGGTCGTGGTTGTTATACTCATGGTTGTGGTTATTAGAATCATAGTCGTGGTTGTTATAATCATGGTCGTGGTTGTTATAATCATGGTTGTGGTTGTTAGAATCATAGTCATGGTTGTTATAATCATGGTCGTGGTTGTTATAATCATGGTCGTGGTTGTTATAATCATGGTTGTGGTTGTTAGAATCATACTCGTGGTTGTTATAATCATGGTCGTGGTTGTTATAATCATGGTCGTGGTTGTTATAATCATGGTAGAGGTTGTTATAATCATGGTCGTGGTTGTTATAATCATGGTTGTGAGTGTTGTAATCATGGTTGGTGTTGTAATCATGGTCGTGGTTGTTATAATCATAGTCTTTGTTATGATCATGGTCGTGGTTGTTATAATCATGGTCGAGGTTGTTATAATCATGGTCCTGGTTGTTATAATCATGGTTGTGAGTGTTATAATCATGGTTGGTGTTGTAATCATGGTCGTGGTTATAATCATGGTGGTGGTTGTTATAATCATAGTCGTGGTTATAATCATAGTTGTGGTTGTTATTGTTATAATCATGGTCGTGGTTGTTATAATCATATTCGTGGTTATAATCATGTTCGTGAGTGTTATAATCATGGTCGTGGTTGTTATAATCATGGTCGTGGTTGTTATAATCATAATCGTGGTTGTTATAATCATAGTCGTGGTTATGATCATACTTGTGGTTGTTATAATCATGGTCGTGAGTGTTATAATCATGGTTGTGGTTATTATAATCGTATTCGTGGTTGTTATAATCATGGTCGTGGTTGTTATAATCATATTCGTGGTTATAATCATGTTCGTGAGTGTTATAATCATGGTCGTGGTTGTTATAATCATGGTCGTGGTTGTTATAATCATAATCGTGGTTGTTATAATCATAGTCGTGGTTATGATCATACTTGTGGTTGTTATAATCATGGTCGTGAGTGTTATAATCATGGTTGTGGTTATTATAATCGTATTCGTGGTTGTTATAATCATGGTCGTGGTTGTTATAATCATATTCGTGGTTATAATCATGTTCGTGAGTGTTATAATCATGGTCGTGGTTGTTATAATCATAGTCGTGGTTGTTATAATCATGGTCCTGGTTAATTATGGTCGTGGTCAATCATGGTCGCTGTTGTTATAATCATTGCCGTGGTTGTTATAATCATAGTCGTTATTGTTATAATCATAGTCGTGGCTGTTATAATCATGGTCGTGCTTGTTATAATCATGGTCGTGGTTGTTATAATCATGGTTGTTGTTATAATCTTGGTCGTGGTTGTTATAATCATGGTTGTGGTTGTTATAATCATGGTATTGGTTGTTATAATCATGGTCGTGGTTGTTATAATCATGGTCCTGGTTGTTATAATCATGGTTGTGGTTGTTATAATCATGGTCGTGGTTGTTATAATCATGGTTGTGGTTATAATCATGGTTGTGGTTGTTATAATTATGGTCGTGGTTGTTATAATCATGGTTGTGGTTGTTATAATCATGGTCGTGAGTTGTTACTCATCATAGTCGTGGATTTGTTACGTCATGGTCTTGGTTAATTATAATCCTTGGTCCTGGTTGTTATAATCATATTCGTGGTTATAATCATGGTCATGGTGGTTATAATCATGGTCGTTATAATCATAGTCGTGGTTGTTATAATCATAGTCGTGGTTATGATCATAGTTGTAGTTGTTATAATGTGGTAAGTGAGTGTTATAATCATGTTACGAGTGTTGCATAATCGTAGTTGTTATAATCATGGTCGTGGTTGTTATAATCATGGTCGTGATTGTAATAATCATAGTCGTGGTTGTTATAATCATAGTCGTGGTTATTGTAATCCTGGTCGTGGTTCTTATAATCAAGGTCGTGGTTGTTATAATCATGGTCGTGGTTGTTATAATCATGGTCGTGGTTGTTATAATCAAGGTCATAATCATATTCGTGGTTGTTATAAGTATGGTCGTGAGTGTTATAATCATGGTCGTGGTTGTTATAATCATGGTTGTGGTTGTTATAATCATGGTCGTGAGTGTTACAATCATGGTCGTGGTTGTTATAATCAGAGTCGTGGTTATGCTCATAGTCGTGGTTGTTATAATATTGGTCGTGAGTGTTATAATCATGGTCGTGGTTAATATAATCATATTAGTGGTTATAATCATGGTCATGGTTGTTCTAATCATGGTCGTGGTTGTTATAATCAGAGTCGTGGTTATGCTCATAGTCGTGGTTGTTATAAGTATGGTCGTGAGTGTTATAATCATGGTCGTGGTTGTTATAATCATGGTTGTGGTTGTTATAATCATGGTCGTGGTTATAATCATGGTCGTGGTTGTTATAATCATGGTCGTGAGTGTTACAATTATGGTCGTGGTTGTTATAATCATATTCGTGGTTATAGTCATGGTCATGGTTGTTATAATCATGTTCGTGGTTATAATCATGGTCGTGGTTGTTATAATCAGAGTCGTGGTTATGCTCATAGTCGTGGTTGTTATAATATTGGTCGTGAGTGTTATAATCATGGTCGTGGTTATTATAATCATATTAGTGGTTATAATCATGGTCATGGTTGTTATAATCATGGTCGTGGTTGTTATAATCATGGTCATGGTTGTTATAATCATGGTCGTGGTTGTTATAATCATAATCGTGGTTGTTATAATCATAGTCGTGGTTATGATCATAGTTGTGGTTGTTATAATCATTGTCGTGAGTGTTATAATGATGGTCGTGGTTGTTATAATCATAGTCGTGGTTGTTATAATCATGGTCGTGGTTAATCTTGGTCGTGGTCGTGGTTAATCATGGTCGCGGTTGTTATAATCATCGTCGTAGTTGTTATAATCATAGTCGTGATTGTTATAATCATACTCGTAGTTGTTATAATCATGGTTGTGGTTGTTATAATCATGGTCGTGGTTGTTATAATCATGGTCGTGGTTGTTATAATCATGGTCGTGGTTGTTATATTCATGGTCGTGCTTGTTATAATCATAGTCATGGTTGTAATATTCATGGTCGTGGTTGTTATAATCATAGACGTGGTTGCTATAATCATGGTCGTGGTTGTTATAATCATGGTCGTGGTTGTTATAATCATGGTCGTGGTTGTTATAATCATGGTCGTGGTTGTTATAATCATGGTTGTGGTTGTTATAATCATGGTCGTTGTTATAATCATGGTTGTGGTTGTTATAATCATGGTCGGGTTGTTATAATTGTAGTTGTTATAATCTGATGTGGTTGTTATAATCATGGTCGTGGTTGTTTTAATCATGGTCGTGGTTGTTATAATCATGGTCGTGGTTGTTATAATCATGGTCGTGGTTGTTATAATCATATTCGTGGTTATAATCATGGTCATGGTGGTTATAATCATGGTCGTAGTTGTTATAATCATAGTCGTGGTTATAATCATAGTCGTGTTTATGATCATAGTTGTGGTTATTATAATCATGGTCGTTTTATAATCATGGTTGTGGTTGTTATCATATTCGTGGTTGTTATAAGTATGGTCGTGAGTATTATAATCATGGTCGTGGTTGTTATAATCATGGTTGTGGTTGTTATTATCATGGTCGTGAGTGTTACAATCATGGTCGTGGTTGTTATAATCATATTCGTGGTTATAATCATGGTCATGGTTGTTATAATCATGTTCGTGGTTGTTATAATCATGGTCGTGGTTGTTATAATCAGAGTCGTGATTATGCTCATAGTCGTGGTTGTTATAATATTGGTCGTGAGTGTTATAATCATAGTCGTGGTTATTATAATCATATTAGTGGTTATAATCATGGTCATGGTTGTTATAATCATGGTCGTGGTTGATATAATCATGGTCGTGGTTGTTATTATCATATTCGTGGTTGTTATAATCATGGTAGTGGTTGTTATAATCATGGTCGTGGTTGTTATAATCATGGTCGTGGTTGATATAATCATAGTCGTAGTTGTTATAATCATGGTCGTGGTTGGTACAAACATAGTCGTGGTTGTTATGGGCTCGCGGTCGTGGGTTGTTACAATCATGGTCGGGTTGGTGCAATCATGGTCGGTTGGTACAAACAAGGTCGTGGTTGTTGGGTAATCATGTTCGTGAGTGTTATAACCATGGTCGTGGTTATAATCATGGTCGCGGGTTGTTATAATCATGGTCGCGGGTTGTTATAATTCATGGTCGAAGGTTAAGTAATCATGGCCGGGTTGTTATAATCATGGTCGCGGGGTTGGTTATAATTTTGGTCGTGGTTGTTATAATCATGGTCGTGGTTGTTATAACTGGCTATCGCGGGTTGTTATAATCATGGTCGGGTTGTTATAATCATGGTCGAAGCTGTTATAATCATGGTCGCGGGTTAAGCACCGGTCGGGTTGTTATAATCATGGTCGTGGTTGTTATAATCATGGTCGGTTGTTATAATCATGGTCGGTTGTTGGCAATGGTCAGTTATAATCATGGTCGGGTTATAATCATGGTCGTTGTTGTTATAATCATGGTCGTGGTTGTTATAATCATGGTCGTGGTTGTTATAATCATGGTCGTGGTTTGTTATAATCAGTCGTGATTGTTATAATCATGGTCGTGGTTGTTATGCAATCATGGTCGGGTTGTTATTTTCATGGTCGTGGTTGTTATAATCATGGTCGTGGTTGTTATGTAATCATGGTCGTGGTTGTTATAATCATGGTCGTGTTTGTTATAATAATAGTCGTGATTGTTATAATCATGGTCGTGGTTGTTATAATCATTGTCGTGGTTGTTATAATCATGGTCGTGGTTGTTATAATCATGGTCGTGGTTGTTATAATCATAGTCGAGGTTGTTAATCATAGTCGAGGTTGTTATAATCATTGTTGTGGTTGTTATAATCATTATCGTGGTTGTTATAATCATAGTCGTGGTTGTTATAATCATGGTCGTGGTTGTTATAATCATGGTCGTGGTTGTTATAATCATTGTCGTGGTTGTTATAATCATTGTCGTGGTTGTTATAATCATAGCTTCCAGGTTGTTAGGCAATCATTGGTTGTGTGCTATATAACTGCGGTCGGTTGTTATAACTGGCGGTCGTGGTTGTTATAATCATGGTCGTGGTTGTTATAATCATTGTCGGTTGTTATAATCATTGTTGTGGTTGTTATAATCATTATCGTGGTTGTTATAATCATAGTCGTGGTTGTTATAATCATGGTCGTGGTTGTTATAATCATGGTCGTGGTTGTTATAATCATTGTTGTGGTTGTTATAATCACTGTCGTGGTTGTTATAATCATTGTCGTGGTTGTTATAATCATAGTTGTGGTTGTTATAATCATGGTCGTGGTTGTTATGATCATTGTCGTGGTTGTTATAATCATAGTCGTGGTTTTTATAATCATAGTCGTGGTTGTTATAATCATGGTCGTGGTTGTTATAATCATGTTCGTGAGTGTTATAATCATGGTCGTGGTTGGTACAAACATAGTCCTGGTTGTTATAATCGTAGTCGTGGTTGTTATAATCATGTTCGTGAGTGTTATAATCATGGTCGTGGTTGTTATAATCATGGTCGTGGGCGATATAATCATAGTCGCAGTTGTTATAATCATGGTCGTGGCGATATAATCATAGTCGTAGTTGTTATAATCATGGTCGGGTTGGTACAAAACATAAATGCGGGTTGTTATAACTGGCGGTCGTGGGTTGTTACAATCATGGTCGTGGTTGGTGCAATCATGGTCGTGGTTGGTACAAACATCGTCGTGGTTGTTATAATCATGGTCGTGAGTGTTACAATCATGGTCGTGGTTGTTATAATCATATTTGTGGTTATAATCATGGTCATGGTTGTTATAATCATATTCGTGGTTGTTATAATATTGGTCGTGAGTGTTATAATCATGGTCGTGGTTATTATAATCATATTAGTGGTTATAATCATGGTCATGGTTGTTATAATCATGGTCGTGGTTGTTATAACTGGTCGTGGTTGTTATATGCATGGTCGTGGTTGTTATAATCATGGTCGTGGTTGTTATAATCATAATCGTGGTTGTTATAATCATAGTCGTGGTTATGATCATAGTTGTGGTTGTTATAATCATGGTCGTGAGTGTTATAGTCATGGTTGTGGTTATAATCATATTCGTGGTTGTTATAATCATGGTCGTGGTTGTTATAATCATATTCGTGGTTGTTATAATCATGTTAGTGAGTGTTATAATTATGGTCGTGGTTGTTATAATCATAGTCGTGGTTGTTATAATCATGGTCGTGGTTGTTATAATCATGGTCGTGGTTGTTATAATCATAGTCGTGGTTGTTATAATCATGGTCGTGGTTGTTATAATCATGGTCGTGGTTGTTATAATCTTAGTCGTGGTTGTTATAATCATGGTCGTGGTTGTTATAATCATGGTCGTGGTTGTTATAATCATAGTCGTGGTTGTTATAATCATTGTTGTGATTGTTATAATCATGGTCGTGGTTGTTATAATCATTGTCGTGGTTGTTATAATCATTGTCGTGGTTGTTATAATCATAGTCCTGGTTGTTATAATCGTAGTCGTGGTTGTTATAATCATGGTTGTGGTTGTTATAATCATGGTTGTGGTTGTTATAATCATGGTTGTGGTCGTGAGACATACAGTATCTAATATACTATAAGAAGGAATATAATAAAGGTTAGAATAATTAGTTAAAGAATATTCGCTATAAGGGGATGTTAAAATCATAAAAAACAAAAAAATACAGTATTATGAATTACCGATGATTAGTCCGAGATGAATTATATTATGAAAAGAAGTGACCTTGATTCTGGTTAGATTAATCACTATCTGCTTAAGTCATCACCTGTGTTAAATCATCATAGTCATCATCTACGTTAGTCAGTTTTAGGCCCATCTCACATGACTGACCGACCATCGATGTTCTTTCCGGGCGAGGGTGTTTGTTTACAATGCGTCTTATTATTTACGCTGGTGGATGTAAGACCAGCTACCCTCACTGACGCAGCTATGGTCAATTTGGTGTTATTCTTCTTTATAAAGCCTTCTAATCTGTCTCAAGTCTATCCGTCCTGTCTATTGCAATCCCAACTGTCTGTTCTTCTGCTTGGTGTTTGAATGTAAGCCCGTCTTTACTAATGTGAACCAGTCAGTCAGCTGTCTGCATGTCATGTAAGTTGCCATATTGTCTATTTGTGCATGTATGAATCTGTCTATATTTGTCAACCTCCTGTCTGTTTCACTGTCTACATTCACCTTGTGTCTATTGTAGTCATCTTCTCCATGCATTCCTGTTATTATCTTTTTTTCTCTTCTGTTGCATGAGCCACAGGAATAAGTATACACTGTAGCTGTAAGGTCGTCTGGTAACGTTGAAACTGTGCATCCAGACGCATGATGAAACTCAGCTCCCCCCCCCCCCACCTGTTATCTGTTAACTATTTTCTGTTTCCCCTTCTTTATTTATTCTTCTATTTACTCATCTTCCTTCCTTTACTAATCCAACCAACATTAAAAAAATGTAGGCTAAGAAAAAAAGTGGGGGGGAGGAGGAGAGAGCCGTACGATAACTGCAATAGTGGGCTGGGTGCGCCAAGTCCGTAGACTTGCACCGTTTTCCAGTGTAAATAATTTGGTTATGTAATGGCTTCCTAAAGAAACCATCGATATGGGACCAGGTTTGTTCCACTGTATGAATGTTTTGTGATTTTTCCACCAAGTTTGATGAAAAACGATTGTGCCGTTTTGGCTGCCCAGAGCAGACACACATACACGCCTAGTCCTATAGTATATTAGATAAAAGCAGGCGGGCTATCCACCTATTAGAGACGATTTGATTGGCTGTGGTGAAGGCCGCACCAAGAGGTCGCCCAATCTCAAAGGGGACAGGGGGGGGGGTGAGCTAAGCTAGCTAGCTAGCTAGGAAGGAGATGTTTGTTATTGTGTTAGTTGGAGAGGCCTACTAGGTCCTTGTCTCACTAGTAGAACACACATCTTTTATTTTTAATATTGTGGTTCAAGCTAAGGTGTGACTGACGTCAAGAAGTTATTTATGCTGTGGTGTATAATGGGTCTGGCTCTAGGGTGCTTGTTAGTGTTGGTCAAAAGGAGGTGTAGATAAGGATGTGTTATTTGTTTACTGTTTAGTGTACAGTAGTTCTGGCTCTTGAGGGTCATAGAGGAGGGTTTTAGGCCACCAGTTGTGTAATCTTGGGTGTCTTCTGTTTTTGGTTGAGTATATATTTCGTCTTCCATGAGTTCTAGTTTGTACCATACTCTGTGCTTGTCTGTTTGTTCTTAAGTTTAATGGCAAAATGTTGTATTTTTCGTGAAGCTCTTTTATTTTGGTTGTGTATGGGGGACGTTGTTTGGAGGCTCTGCAGATGGCTTTGTTTTGTGTTGCCTTGAGTTTTAATTGGTTGGTACGGCTGATCGTGTTTAATGGTATTGGCGGGTATTCAAAATGGGGGCGGACTAGTGCTTTAAAAAGGTGTAGTTGTATTTTCTCTTACATTTTACCGAATCTTTTTAGTTTTGTAAGCTGTATTTGGGCTAGTCTATTACGTTCTGTTACGTGTTTATTTATTCCGGTTCTTGTTATTGTTAGCCCCAGTATTTTTCCTTCGTTTGAGTATTGTATTGTATTTCTTCGTAGTTTACTGTGAATGGTGCTGGGTTTATCCTTGAAATGTGTATGATTTTCAGTTTCTGTGCATTAGTTTTTATTTTCCATTTCTTCTCGTAATTATTGATTTGTATTATGGCGCGAGCTGTTTTTAATGCCATCATCTGTTTGGCCTTGCCTGGAAGTCGGATGATCATCATCAGCATATGCAATGTATTCACCATGAATTGGTGGCGGCATGTCTGAAGTGTAGATTGTGTAAAGAGTTGGGGATAAGTTACTTCCTTGTGGTACTCCACTATAAAGTCTGAAGCTTGGGCCTTTGTGATTGACTATTAGAATGTATGCTTCTCTATGGTCTAAGAAATTACAAAGAAGAGAGGTGAAGTTGTTAGGGAGTTCTTGATTGGTTATTATATATTTAAATCCCAAGTGCCAGACCTTATCAAATGCTTTTGCCGCATACCTTAAAACTACGTTGCACTGTTCTTTATTATGCATTGCATTTACTATACTTTTGTATATAAGGGCTATGGCTGTGTTTCCTAAATCCATGTTGTCTAGGGTTGTATTTGTATTCTAGTTCCAGGTGTGTTCTTAATCAGTGGTTAATTAATTTTTCTAAAATTTTTCCCAGAGTTTCTAATGGAGAGATTGGTCTGTAGTTTGCTACTGCTGTTGGGGCTTTTCCTCGTATTGGTATCAGTCTGATAATTGCTGTCTTAAATTTCTTTGGGTAGTAGCCTGAAGCTATGGATGCATTGAATATATTTCTTAGTAGAAGTACCATGTTGTTTGGTAATTGCTTTAAAATGAGTTTATTTATTTTACTGACTCCAGGAGCTTTGTTCTTAAAACTGTTGATTTTTTTTACTATTTCGTCCACTGTGATTGGTTTGGTTAGTGGGGACATGTCATCCAGTATATTCAGATCGATCGTGGGGCTCGGTTGCCAGATGTGGGTTATTTGCGACATATGGTTGGATATTTCCCTCTCTGTGATCATGCAGAAGTTTAAGTTTTCTTTGTTGGTTATTTGAAAGATCTTACTCCAGAAAGATCTAAATTCCGGTTCTTGTTCGGTTGGATCTGTTAATTTGACTTGATTACTGTTTACTATATAGTTAGACTCGTTGCTGGAGGTTCCCATTAAGTGCTTCATTTTCTGCCAGAACTGCTTCGGCTTATGGTAGTTTCCTTCTGTTTCTGAAATCAGCTTCTGCCAGTTCCTGTTGTATGCTTCTTTTGAAATGTTTTTTAGCTGTTCTTGTATTATGTTGTATAACCGTATGTGTTCTGGTGTCCATCCTTGTTGTGTGATTAGTTTAATTAGGTTGCTAAATTGTGTCTGTATGATTCTTGATTGGTGTGAGTATTAATAATAATAATTAACGGTTTATTGAAAGCTATGGCCTGGCTAACGTGCTCGTACCGTGTGTCCAGTGATTGGTCTATTAGAGAAGTATGCCCGTTGTGTAATTGTATGGGTTGCGGGTTGTTTAATTCTTATTTAAAGTTTTCCCAGTTAGCCCGGTTATAGTTGAATCTTAGCTTGGCCGGGATCTGTATTGGGACTATGGAGAGTGTGGCTATGATAGGGAGATGATCACTTCTGGATATTGGGCCAGGTTCGAGTAGTACTGTATGTTTAAGTGGTGGTGTTGATTTGTTAAAATGATGTCTGGGTATCCTGTGTGGCCTGCTCTAATGTACATGGGGAATTCCGGTCCGAGGTGTACTACGTTGTTGTGGCTCACTAGTGTGTTCTGCACCTGGCCTACTGTTTTTATATATATATATATATATATATATATATATATATATATATATATATATATATATATATATATATATATATATATATATATATATATATATATATATATATATATATATATATATATATATATATATATATATATATATATATATATATATATATATATATATATATATACTGCACCTGGCCTACTGTTTTTATATATATATATATATATATATATATATATATATATATATATATATATATATATATATATAATATATATAATATAATATAATATATATATATATATAATATATATAATATATATATATAAAAATATATATAAAAAAAAAAAAAAAAAAAAAAATATATAATATATATAATATATATATATATATATATATATATATATATATATATATATATATATATATATATATATATATATATATATATATATATATATATATATATATATATATATATATATATATATATATATATATATATATATATATATATATTGACCCTCGATTGCGAACTCAATCACGTTCCAGAAGGTGCGTTAGATTTAACCCGAAAAGGATTACGTTAATGACCATTGTTTCAATGGGTTTTTGGGTAATTGGTTCCAGCTCACCGAAAATTTCCTAAATTCAACAAAAATGGTAGAAAAGTTCACTTACTTTGAGGTGTGTTTGTAGAAGGCTCCTGGATGATGATGATGATGATGATGATGGGATTTAGAATGGGGGTGGAGGAGAAGGAAGAAGAGAAGGCATTGGGGTGGAAGAGAAGTCACCCCTTGGCGCCATTTCACCCATAAAATTTTAGCTCTCTTGGTGTAATTCAAGATTATTTTCTTTAAATCAGCACAGCACAAAACGTTGTACTCCTTCCAGCAATAGCACCTTGATCCATGGGTTGGATGATAGAGGTAGTGTTAGGTGGAATGTAGACTACCTTAACATCAGGGTGCATGTCGTCCAGGTGTGGTGGGTGTCCCGGAGCATTATCCAAAATCAGCAAAATATTGAATGGAATCTGTTGTTGCAGACAATACTCCTTGGCTCGTGGAATGAAACAAGTCATGAACCAATCCTCAAACAGTACTAGGGTCATCCATGCTTTCTTGTTACTACGATAAAACACTGGCAGTGTGTGCTTGCTGACATGTTTAAAAGCCCTGGTTTGGCTATATTCAACAGGTGGGCGTGTATTAGTGTATTATTGCCGTCATGATTTTAATCTACAGTTGACTTCCCAGGTTGAGCTATAGGTTGTTGGGCTGGGAATTGTGAGGCTACCTTTTCAAGGACTTTAGTGGTTTCCTTTATCAATTTGGCTACAGCCGAGTAGGTCCTGTTTTGCTTTTCCTGTGCCCTTTCCTTTTCAATTTCCCCCCTTTCTTTTACTTCCTCTTTCTTTACTGGACAGCGTGCTGCCAGTGTTCTGTGGTCTCCTTGGCAGTTCAGTCACCTCGGAATTTCTCTACTCTTGCACTCCCGAAATGTACGTATGTCCCACTTCCCTGCATTCGGAGCAGTATTTAGTGTTTTTGTTAGGGCAGTCCGTGGCTAAGTGTGTATATTTGTAGCAGTTCCAGCAAGGCGTGATGGGAAAAAATTCTTCCTGTTCAACTTAGTTACTACCTACAGTATATGGTAGTAGGAGAGACAGAATCCCTCCTGTATTGTCTTTTGTGCCATTCTTATGTACTGAAACCTAACTTTCAGCATAGATGGTAGTTTAGGTAGTTTAACTACCTCCTCTACTTTGGCCCATTGGTTTCTTTGTTTCAGGTCTAATTTCAGCTGTTGTTCACTAGTTTCTTCTGTGATGGTCCTGTCCAGTCTTTTAACTACTACGGTCTTTCTGGCTCTTAGTTGTGGTGGGATTACAACTTTGAATCGCTGCTTCTTCAGATGCTTTATGCTGTTGTTAGACAACAGGGTGTCAACATCTTCTTCAGTCAGGCAGAGGGAGATGAATGAATCCTTGGTGGTAATGAGGCTCATAATCTTTATGAGTAGTGTTGCTCCGAGCAGTTCGGCTAGTGAGTTTTTCCATGGTTCGGCTACACCCCAGTCAAGGGAGCGTATCCTTACCCTATGTGTCCTCATTGTGGAGGGGGAAAGGTGGACAAGCCACCTTTTGAAGTACCTACCACAGGAATTACAACACCTCCCTCTGCCTCTTGTCGGTCGAAAGGTGGTTCCTGTGTCTCCCAGAGCCCCGTCAGGGGAGCCTACTTCCCTAGTGTTTAAATAATCTGCTCACTTATAAGCGTGAGCCCTAGTGTACCTACTGGGGGGGGGGGGGATGTGACCCCCTTCCCGGGTGGACCTGCACGATCATGGTTACCCAGGAAGGCTTGGTGGAGGGATGGGTTCTGCTCCTTCTCCCTTTTGTGTTCACAAACTCCTGAGAGGGAGGTGAACAGTTACAGAGAGGACCCAAGGATGAATACACCTCTAGGATGCAGGTCCCCAGGCCAGAGCGAGATAGAAGGAAGAATAAAGGAAGAATAGCCACTGGTCCAAGAAACACCAGTGGGATCGCGGCACAACTCCGCTGCAGGAAGCCATTACAGAGCACTCAATCTGGGCCGCCTCTGATCAGGAGACACCCCTGATCAGTGGGGAAACACAGAGAGGGTGTTGTCTGGAGCAAGCTTCCCGAATGTTTGGGTGGTGGTTAGTGGCGTCAAGTAATGGTCAGTTGCGTTCCAACGGTCGTCAACAGTTTTGGACAAAGGCTGTCTGGCTGGCTTTGGCAGTGAAGCGTCTTGAGAGAGGTCCGATCACGGTGAAGGCTGGCTGGCGAATGAAATGATTATGTGGACATAAAACACTGGGTGTTATTATAGTATGCAGTCTACCGAGCTGGAGGTGGTCTACCGTTCAGGTGCATACTCTCCCCTACAACTGCTGATTGGTCACTTGCCTTCCGCTTCCCAGTCAACCAGCTGCGAGTTCCACAAAACAGCCCTCGCGTTCGAACTGCGCGGTGATTGGCCAGTTGGCGCCTTCACCTCAGCCAGTCAGCAGCGTTTCTCATCTTTGCAATTCAACTCTTGATCCAGCAGAATCATATAAATACCTCCCTTGCCACATACACTACGCTACACTACTATAGTACAGTGAGTTCTGCTATAGCGCGTGTTTTGACAACGCGAATTGGCGCTAACGCGATTTATGAATAGAGGAACGATATTTGTATAATGCGAACGCTTGCTTGCTGTAACGCGATTTTTGCTTACTATCGTAAAAGAAAGGCTATAACCCTTGAAGAGAAGCTCGATGTTATCTATCTCAAAATCACCCTTCTCCCCCATCAAGTTATATTCATGTTTTTTCAAGGTAAAGTGTTACATTTACTGTATGATTTCATTATTAGATATGAATGTAACATTTATTTAGACTGTGCTATCCTTTGTTTTAGGCTAACTACTAAATTTTTTTCGATTTCGAGTAGTAATCTGCACCTAACCCTATTTTCTCCATAAGCCCTGTTATTTCTATTACGTGAATTTCTATAACACGATGTTTTACAAGAACACAACTATCGCGTTATAGCAGAACTGACTGTATGTGGTGTACCCAGCTGGAGTTGTGTCTACTAGGATATTTATGCTTAGCATCCATTAACCTAACCTAATGTTATTTATGAGTTTTTTGTTTATCAGAATACTATATTATCATACTAATGGATTTAAAGATATGAGGGCATTGATAAGAGACAATGCATTAGCGTCGTGTAAGGCAAATAAGGTAAAATGGGGAAAATGGCAGCAATGCGGCTGGCCAGTCTATGGACCTTGTCTCAGAATCCATGGCGCTATTGTACAGTAATTGTCAGTAGGATGGTTACAATTATATTCAGGTAGATTCCACATGTTATGTTTAGTTCACCTCCAAGGCAACCTAATATTAGTTATCTGTTATCTTATCATCTAATACAAAGTTCGATATCTGTATGATTGACTCATGGCGTCTTTGAGCTAAATTGTGTGTCGGCTCTATCATCATTGTGAAACTTAAAGAGTCCTTGACCTCTCTATGCTGAACCATCAACTATCTAAATTCCAGCTTGCTAACAAAGATATATATACACTATTACTGAATCACCAATGAGAAAATAACCTACAGTAATATTACTTGGATATACCATAGTATGCAGTCCACCAGGATATTTATAGTGTGCGGTCTACTGGGATCTTTACACTATATTATGCGGTCTATCGAACTGGAGTTAGTCTATGAGGATATTTATATTGTAATATAGTTAGGTTTGGTTAAGTTATGTTAGTGTAATGGACACCACAGTGTAAATATCACCAGTAGAACAACTCCAGCTTGGTAGGCCACATTCAATAGTGTAAATATCCTGGTAGACCACACACTATATTGTAAATATTCTGGTAGACCACATATTATAGTGTATATATCCTGGTAGACCACAGACTATAGAGTAAATATCCCAGTGCACCACATAGTATAGAGTAAATATCCCAGTGCACCACTGTTACGAGTTGGGGATTTAGAATATAGTTAAAAGGCTGAGTATTGTAGAAGACGGTAGGTAGTCACTGTGCCGTAGGTTTCCAGGATAGGTGATCCTGTGGTCACTTCCCAGAGTGAACTGAACTCTCCTCGAACTGGAGCTGACGAAGAAGACTTTGAGGAGGTGACGCAACAACCAGGATATGGAGAAGGGAAACCCCGGAGTGGTAACAAAGAGTCGTCATACTCTGGTTTCGTCCCTAGATGGCGTTGCTCGTGGTGCTGGGTAGGTAGATCAGGACAACACGCTGGTTCGAAAAGGGGTAGGTAGACTGCGACAATTGTGGTTCAGAATACCTCCTGACCGAGCGGGCGCCAAGGAGGCATCACCTGGTGCGCTCTGGAGAGTAGCGCTGCATTTACCTGGAGTCGGATAAGGAGTCAAGATCAGCTGTCCACCCCTTTATGTGCCGGACTTGTAGATTGCAGGGCTGGTGAGGAGAGCCCAGCGGAGGATTCGCTGGTTGGAGGTCTTGTTGGTTTGGGTGAACGAATGGGTTAGTGGTCGGTGAAGACCAGGGTTGTTTGTGGCAAGACTGGAGGGTGGGCAGATTCAACTTCTTTATTGCCAACACGAGCCAGGCCTTCCTTCTATGGTCGGCAGTTGGTCTGATGTTTTTTCAACTTGGCGAGTAGTACTAAGCAGGGCAGTGCTGGCCATCAATGGTTGGCTAGCTGTGAGCATCAGCCCGGCTAACGCTTAGCGCCGATTTGCAGATGGATGCTTTTTGTGTAGTCAGGGGTGACTACAGGCTTGAGGCAAGGAAGGCTTTGAGGCGGTGGAAAGACTGGTCGCACCTCTGGTTCCAGATGCAAAGGACCGCAGAACTGGTAAGGTTCAGAGGGTCCCGCCACGCTGGAGAAGCATTGCAGAACCCACTGTAGCCGACATCCCAGGAAGAGAAGCCTTCCTCGCCCTGAGTGGGGAAGGACAAGATGACTCAGAATGCCAAGGCCCCCTGGTCTCACATACCATGCCCAACTATATGTCCCAGGTAAGTCACTGAGGCCCAGCCAAAAGCAGATTTAGCCAGGTTTGCAGAATCCAGTCTCTTGCAAAGTCAGGCCAACAGTATTCTCAAACGCACCACATGTTCGCCCCAGTCTGACACACCAACAGGTCATCCAGGTAGGCTAACGGCCCACCTAGGTCCTGAATTAGTAATGATGGCCTCAATGTAGGTTTATATTTGTAGTGCAACCAACAAAAAATGAGTTATAAAATGCTTTAGAGATTATTTTGCCCATCCGGTGAGTCCCACTTGATAATATCCTTTCAATAAGTCACCAGATTGATAAATTTACAGCCTATGCTGCTCCATGAGATTTCAATCAAAGGTAAAGGTAGGAGTCTTGAGGAGATTCTGGTTCACTTTACTGGCTAATTGCAGAAATCTTAAAAGTGCCACTGGTTTTGGAAACAGAGAAGGCAAGTGTGAAGCCTCAGGGAGGTATCAGGAAGCCAGCTGCTGGTATTGCCCAAAATCTACCCCTTTTTTCATAATCTCTTTTTGTGGATTTAGTCGATATGCTAGATTGCCCAATGGCTGTACATCATCTGAGATTAGCTTAATATCATAAGTTTAAGTATATTGCAAAACCCTGGAGGTCTGACGTGACTTTAGGAAATGTTGATAATAATCTCCAAAAGAGACTCTTTGCTTTGAGATGGATTCAGAATGGCAGTGTACACTACCCAAGTTGTTGAGTATGTGACTGTTAGCAGGGCTTTTTAGGCAGAGGGAAGTCTAAATTTCTCCAATAGGTCCAATACCGGTTCTCCGGCTCGCCCTGACAAAAACCAGAGTGTAATAAGGTAGGCTTATATTCTGGGAGGCCTTCCTGGACTGCCCGGGAATGGTAAAGTTTCATGAGATAAATGTGAACAAGTTGTGAATCTTTTTTCGGCGATCAGGGGAGTATGGACTATATAGTTGAGAGATAGTTTATTAGGCAATGATTTGAATGTTTTGATGGAACCGCTCCAAGCAACCTTGGGATGGTGGTGGTGTCGTAAGATGTACAATGGTCCACAATCGAGGTCTTTCATCACCTGTTTACCAGCATGGATCAGATTGTTGGGCTTTAATGAGCTCATCCTTACTAATGGTCTTATTGTACAAGGATCTTCTGTGGGTAGGAAGATATTGGAGGTAGGTTTTAGGATACAAGAGGGCCCATTTCGCACACTTTGTGACCGTGACAGCACAAGAGAGCGGGAAAAGGTGAGGAATAGTTTTCTTCGCTGTCAGTGGTGGAGTTGGACAGGTAAGGAGAGCCATTTCCTGTGTTGGGGAACCAAATAGATTACCTGGCCAAGTCATTACCTAATAATAAAATGAATGCCGCCATGCAGCATTGATCTTTCCTTCTGGCTACTTGCACTTCCCTCATAATCAAGGGACATTGGAGGTAATTTTTAGCTAAGGGACAGGGAGACGGACGAGGAGATCTGAAATAGGAACAATTTCCCTATTAGTAAATGCGGTAGATATGGTCAGGAATGACGCGAAACAGAGGATAGATTGTATGCCTGCATCACTTTAGTATACTAATAGGGAAAGAGAGACCCCTCTATGGTTTGAAAATTTCATAGGTGAATGAAGAGAAGAGATCCTGATGGGGCCTTCACATTGATGGTTGCTATTGGTTTGACTAGAATCCGGTAAACTACTTTGAAGTTCGATACCTGGTGTTTACAAGACTGGATCAGAGTGGCTTTGGTTTTTACAGTAAGAAACAATAAAACTTGCTGCATCAGGGGAGGTAGGTGGGACCTTTCTAATCTACCACCACGCCCCAAGGTTATCATCAGAGGAGGGTGACCTAACATGGAAAGTACCACATTCCCTACGCCCAGTGACTCCACCAGCAAAGGCGCATTTATCAGCCAGCCCAGCAGCACGCCCCTAAATTAACCTCCACGCCTCCACATGCTTCAAGATGAAATGGTATCTTGCTCTTCCACTCATCCAGGACTACCAAGCACGTTTAAATCCTGAGGTGGCTATTAAAAAACCTAGATAAATAACAGAATGGTCAAAAAGATAAGATAGTGGATTACCCTAGAAAATATCACGGCAGTGGATAACCAGAAAACCCGAACAAATCAAGTTATACCTAGGAAATTTACACTTTTATAATATTGTTCTTTCTGATAAGATCCTAGATATGATAAGAGACTTGGAAGAGAAGGGGGCGATGATGCATTAATAGATCCGATTACAACCCTTAGATACTTTGAAACAGAAGGGCGTGATACGCATTAATATAAAGATCCGGATTAACAACCTTGAGATATTTGAAACAGGAAGGGCGATACGCATTAATATAAAGATCCGGATTAACAAACTCCTGAGATATTTAAACAGGCTACGATATATATTTAATATAAAAAGATCCAGATTAACAACCCTGAGATATTTGAAACAGAAGGGCGATACGTGTATTTTATATAAAGATCCGGATTAACAACCCTGGAGATACTTGAAACAGGGAAGGCGATACGCATTTATATAAAGATCCGATTAACAACCCTGATACTTGAAAGAGGGAAGGATACGGCATTTATATAAAGATCCGATTAAATCCTTCCTTGAGTAAACAGGAAGGGCGATACGGCATTAATATAAAGATCCGGATTAACAACCTTAGATATTTCTGAAACAGAAGGGCGATACGGCATTAATAAAGATCCGGATTAACAACCCTAGATATTTCTGAACAGGAAGGGCGATACCATTAATATAAAGATCCGGATTAACAACCTTGAGTTACTTGATTATTGACCCAATAAGATAATGAGAAGAACACACTGAGGCTTTATAATTTGGTGGGGTCCTGGTAGGGTTTTAAGTCCTAAGATATCACTTCACCCTAAACTAGTGACTATGAATAACAGCTGATTTGGAGTGAGGGTAACAGCACAAAACAGATCCGGATTTTCCTTACACTAGATAAGACTTACTACACGACTGCCACGCAGTAATAACAGGTAAGCCTTAGACACTTGGAACCTAATATCCACGCCTATCACCTTACTGCACGAGCAATACCAATATATGCACACACACATATGAAGCTGAAACTTTAAACCACCGTAGCTACCAGGAACAAGTGACTGAGTGAATAATTATCATAACAATAACGGGGGAGAAAAGAGGCATTAAGGTCGGTCTTGTCACGTCGCCATTTGTTACGAAGTTGGGGATTTAGAATATAGTTAAAAGTCTACCCAGATCCCAACAGGCAACAACAAAAACCAAAGACAATCGGACTATAAAAGGTAGACAAAATATAGCTTGTTGTGTATAATAAAGTGCCATGAATTCTTGCAATTAAATAAATATCTAGCTTTCTATAATTTGCATCTTTAACCATACTTTAACCTAAACATTAACAGTATATACATATTTATACAAAATACAACATTCTAAAGCATGTGGGACGGGGAGGCAATATAAGATTACAAATACTTAGTAAGGAGCTGAGATGGCTGACAGCAAGGCCGAGGGCTGTGTAGTTGGTGGTTGTCACTGTGCCGAGGTTTCCAGGATAGGTGAGATCCTGTGGTCACTCTTACAGAGTGAATCTGAACTCTCTAACTGGAGCTGACGAAGACTTTGAGGTGACGAACAACCAGGATATGGGAGAAGGGAAACCCCTGAGGTAACTAAGAGTAGTCATATCAAGTTTCATTCCTAGATGGTGTTGCTCTGTAAAAGGTAGGTAGATTTGTACAATAGATGGCGGGTTCGAAAAGGTAGTAGATCATGACAATTGGTGGCGTGGTTCGTAACAACCACATACTACAGAGTACAGACCCAGTGCACGTACTATAGAGTAACTATCCCAGTACACTGCATACTGTAGTGTAAATATCCCAGTACACTGCATACTATAATGCAATATCCCAGTGTACCACATATTATAGAAGCACCTATTACTTTACCATTTAACTTAAAATCACCGAGGGAATTGATTCATGCTTGAGGCCTGGTTCGCGGGTTATATTAATGATGTGTTTAAAATTAGTGGGCAAGGTATGTAAACTGTGTGCTGGGGTGTTCTATCAATTACAGTATGTATTATTTTAATTTAGGTGACAGTAGATGAAAATAATAATAATATAAATATAATTATACTTGTCTATCACCTTATTCTTGTAAAGTACAGGTGCCCCTCGACTTACGACGGGGACCCAAATCTATAATGTAAGTCCCATAGATAAAAAAAAAAAAAAAATCTACAATGAAATACACAGTACAGTAAAAGTAATAAATAATGAGGAATGGATACAGTGTGACTGAGCACTTACCTTAATATAGTCAGCTGAATGCACACACGGGCCCCTATAACTTTATTTACAGGATACATGGAGACTATATTAATTGGATGAAGCAGAGGAGGAGACAGGCCAGTGGCCATCAATGTCAGCTTTTCAGACAGAAGCTTTATGTATTGTGGAAACTTGTTGGTTGAAGGTGGCTGGATCATCTTGAGGGAGTGAAGAGGCAGCACTGGTGGGTGTGAGGAGACAGCACTGGGGACTTCTTAAAATAGATATCCAATTTAGACTGCACAGTTTGTTTTTTCTTTATTATAAATTTCTGCAGCAAGGCAAGCGCATCTTGGATCATTCTGTCAACTTGGCATAACGCCTAATTTTGATCCATGCCATCAAACATTTATTCCCTTTATTAATTGTAGCAATGCCTCTGCTGATTAAGTTTCTACCGGAAAACCTTTTTTGGGGGTGCAGGTGTTTCTTCTACATTTTTGTCTTCTTCTTCCCCTGCAATTTTCTTTGCATCTAGTTCCTACAAGCATCCCTCGCAGCATTTTGGAGCTCTTCTGCTACACTTTCAACCAAATTGTTCAACATCTTCGCTATCAATTTCTTTAACTCTAAAGCCGTTTACCTAACTCCACTATCTTGTTGTTAATATCCTAAATAACTTCATTTTCACAAACTTTGAAACTGTTCACATATCTTTTCAGGATTTTCTTCCATATTCCAGTCATATAATGTTTTGTAACCTGATCCCATGCTGCACTAATGTTCTTTATACATGACAAAACGTTGTACTCCTTCCAGCAATAGCACCTTGATCCATGGGTTGGATGATAGAGGTAGTGTTAGGTGGAATGTAGACTACCTTAACATCAGGGTGCATGTCGTCCGGGTGTGGTGGGTGTCCCGAAGCATTATCCAAAATCAGTAAAATTTCAATGAACTGCTTGTTGCAGACAATACCTTTTAATAAAATAAATTACGTCATGAACCAATCCTCAAAACAGTGCTAAGGTCATCCAGCTTTCCTCTTATTACTGCTGTATAAAACATTGCAGTGTGTGCTTCCTGACATGCTTAAATGCCTGGGGTTCTCTGAATGATAGATCAGCGAAGGGTTTTAGCTTGAAACCAGCAACATTCTCAACAGAAGTGTAATTCTGTCCTTGAATGCCTTGAATCCTGGCATTGTTTTCGCCTCTTTTGTGATGTATGTCCGCTCCAGTCTCATCCACATTGAATATTTGCTAGCAACACCCTTCCATTCACTTCCCTATCTAACTCCTCCTTAAAAGCTTCGCAGCACCAACATCGGGCACTAGCTGCCTCTACGCCACCTTAACATTGTGTGACTGTAGCGTTTTTTTAAATCTACCAAACACACTCCATGACTTCTGTAAAGGTTTGATAACATTCATCTCCCTGCCCGTTCTCTTCAGCTTTGGAACAGGCTTTCTTGCTTTAGCCTGTATGGTTAGAAGGCTTATGGGTACACGCTCTGTACCTGGATTCTATCCACATATCACCAATTTTTTCCATGATCGCGGATCAGGAATCTTTGTATTTTCTTGAAATTATAGTTCCCTCGGTTGCGTTGTTCCTTCACATCGTTTAATAATGCCTTGTCCTTCTGTGAATTGTGATAAGGGCCAAGTGTGAGAAACCTAGGTTACGTGAGGATGTTGCTGGCCTTTCCATTCTCATGCTGAGTTATCTTCATTTTCATCTCAAAAGTACTGTTCGTTTCCTTCCTTGAGCACTACCAGCACTCTTTACTTTTACGCTTTCCAGCTCATTATAAAAGTCAATTATATACGATAATAACGAAAAGCTCGATCGCTACATAGATAGAGACAGCCAAACACCACCAAGCGCTTGCGAGTGCACCCACGCCAAGTACCTAAGCTCCGCTTGCCGCCTGTTTCTGGACAGAAACGTTGCATGGAAAATGCGCTATTTGAAAATATTTTTGGTCATGACTGCTTAGTCAGAGTGTCCCGACGGTCGTAAGGTCAGAGCAGGTAATTAAACCGACGGACGTAAGTCCAAGCAGTCGTAAGTAGGGGAGCACCTGTATATAGTTACACACACACACACACTTTTTTACTTTTGCTGTCACTCGGATGGTACTGTATGATGATCATCCAGCTATGAGACAATGATATGCGCTATTAAGGATGTCACCTTCGTTGGTGAGTTCTTAGGTGACTAATTGCGGGAGGGGCGGCAGCTGCATGTTTTCGGCGTTGGCGCTTGTCTGCCTTGGTTTGCTGTCGGGCTAACTAGAAAGTATTGACATCTTCTCGTGTGGTGCTCCTCCAAGTGTTACGATGTGCAATAATCGTCTCCCAGGTGAGGGGGTCGATCTGGCACTTTTTCAGGTTTATTAAGACTATCCTTATACCTTTTCAGTTGCCTGCCAGCGTTACATTTACTATTCTTTAGGTGACTGTAAAGTAGCTGCTTAGGCAGTCTACTGTCATCCCATCACGGGTAACATGGCCAGTCCAATGCAGTTCTTCATGGATAATGGTAGCCTCAATGCTCCCACAGCTGGTATCAGCGAGAATACTGGCATTTGTTCTTTTGTCTTCCCAACGAACTTGGAGGATGGAACGTAGACTACGTTGGTGAAAGTTTTCAAGTACCTTGAGGTGCTGAAGACATGAGTAGGAGTCTGGTAAAGGCTTGAGATGCACATCTGATCTGATGTTGAATCTCTTCGTCAACGTATAATGGTGTGGACAGGTGGGAGCCAAGATACTTAGAGTGGGTAGTACCGTTAAGCTGGATGGTTGGTGGAGGTGTGGCTGAACCAGGGGCAGGCTGAAAGAGAATCTTGAGTCTCATACTTACACTTCAAGGCCGAAGTGTGCATACGCACATGCGTAGGTGTTCTGGATCTGTAGGTCGCATTCAGTGTGAGGTCATCTGCATACTGAAGTTCAAAAATGGAAGTTGCCAACACCTTTGTTCCTGCCTTGAGTCATCTTATGTTGAAAAGTCCCTTCATCCAGTACTGGATGTCCACACTGCTCTCTAAATTGGCACAGCACGAGTAATGAAAGCAGCCAAGAAAATGGAAGAGATTTGGTGCCAGTACACATTCTTGTTTTACCCCAGTTTGAATGGGGAAGAACTCACACTGGGTGTCATTGTGCAGGACACTGCCGTTCATGCCTTTTGGGTGCCTCACAGTGGCGATGAATTTTGGTGGGCAACAAATGGCTGAGGGTCCATCAGAGGACTTCCCTGTTGACTGAGTCAAAGGCTTTGGTTAGGTCGATGAAGGCCATGTACAGGTCTACGGCTGTTCTCTGCACTTTTCCTGTATCTGGCGGGCAGCAACGCTCATGCCAGTGGTTTTGCCATGTGATGGTCTAAAGCCACATTGAGATTCTGGGAGGAAGTTTTCCGTTTCAGGAAAAGGTCTGTTTAAGAGGACTCAGGCGATAATCTTACCAGCCATATTGACAATGGAGGCTTCTTTAAAAGCTCGGCGATTTTCTCTTTTACACACACACACACAAAATAATAATAAAAATCGTGAATGCTTGGGATCCACGAGTTGATGCTACCAGAGCAACACCGCAAGGAGAGGGAGGATTGACAATGCTTGACTAGCAGTTAGAAATAATAATAGATAGATAGATATGAATATTTTTCAGTAATATTATCATTCAAGTTTCAATATTGGTTCTGCATGTTTTTAAACAACTCATGTAGGCTATACAATGCACAGTCAAAAGAAAAATAAAAGGTTACACCCCATATTCACTCGCAGTGTTTCCCAAACTGGGGGCCATGGCGGGCTAGTGTAAGTAATTACTGTATATGTTTGGAGAAAATATGGAAACTCTGATTCAACTTTTATTTTTATTTTTTGCCTTTGTAGGGAGATTTTTTTTTTGTCATTGTGTGTAATCATAATACCCATACAGTACAGTTTTGATATTTACATAGTATGGTGCAGCAGCTAGTTTTTAATTTCCAAAGAATTCGCTCAAGTTGCATGATTCTAGTTCCTGTCAGCAGGGTGTGGCTGGACTGTCACTGATCTCACATGTTCTGTACATGTCCGTGTGTCATCGCTTTACAGACCAAATGTTCTCAGTCTGGCTCAAGATATCATTAGGAAAATATGTGAGTGGACTGTATGTGTAGGTTTTATTGTGTGATTACATAGGCATTTTATGTATGTTTACATACAGTATGTATGGACTTCATGCATGTTTGTGTGTTTGCCATTCCAATTATTGTCTCATTTTTTATTTTTTATAATTTTTAGTCTTTATCATTCGTCTGTTTCTGTCTGACATACTGTTTCTTTAAAGACTAGTCAACATTGAGGGAGAGAGAGAGAGAAATTAAAATTTTTTAGTAAAACCAAAATTCACCGATTGTCTTATATTTCAGTTTTTTATTATTATAATTTTTAGTCTTATCATTAGGTCTGTTTCTGTCTGTTTGGCATTGTTTTTTGTGTTTTAATTTTACTTAAACTGCGATGATAAACGGTGTTGCTAAGCTAGCGGAAATACAATGATGAATACATGCTCACAGTTTATCAATCTCGCTGATGGAATCGAGAAACCTCAGCGTGTGTGTTGTGTTCAAGATGCTGAGAAAGATTCACGAGGCCTAGTGAGCTGAAGCATCATCTGGTGGCAATCCACCCCCAGTCTCTTGGAGGGATTACCCCGATTCTTCAAAGCGCCATGAACGGGTTTGGGGAAAACAGAGACTGGATAGTGGTGCCTTCCAACAACAGAACTTTAGTGTAATTGAGGCATCATATCAGATTTCCATTGAAACAAAGAAAAGTACGATTGGTGAAACTATGGTAATAATGTGCTAAGATGGTCAAGCGGGTTCTTGGAGAGAGCAAGTGAGCGTAAGGAATTCAGCAGAGTTCCTTGTCAGGCGACACGTTGAAGCAATTAGTGAAATGTCAGATGATATCATGGAACAAAGTGATACAGGAAATTAAATGCGTCTCAACTGGTATGTTTTGCAACCACAGCTGGATGAGTCAACGAGGCGTGAGTTCAACACATTACTTTTGCAAGCCTACTCAAGTGTTTTCGGTAGAGTATGTATTCATGCGTGACATAAAGGTTGCAGACTCATACTGTTCTGTACACGGCAAACTACCACAACAGCTTTTAGAATGATGGAAAAAGTTGACTTCTTCCTTCATCGCAGGATCTAGAAAAGTGTTGTGGAGTCTGTACTGATGGGCTCCATGACTCACTGGGTTAATCGGGGTTCCAAGCATGTCCAGGAAGTAACTCGAATACTTAAAGGGGTTCATTGTATGATCCATCGGGTTTGCAATGGTGTCAGAAGCCTCCCTGGTGCCTTGCAGATCCTGGGCAGTGGTCAAATCGTCTACTTTGTGAAAGCAGAAGATTTGAACTCGCCTTTTCCAGAACCTCCTGTAGAGGCACATGGATTCAGAGCATGAAACCCTCTCTTTTACTCCAATGTCGATGGCTTTCCACGGGTAATGTTGTGAATCAGTGTTCAGACCGGGAGAACTTATTGCTCCTGGAAATGAAAGGAAGGATGATCTACAAAGTCGCTTCATGAGTGTTGTGGAAGCTTGGCGTCTTCTAGCGTACCTAACCGAACATATTTGAGCAGCTAAACAGGCTGAATCTCAAGCTGGCAAGGGAAAAAAGTATGTTTCACCATGGATTGTATTCATGCATTTCTTGACAAATTCCCAGAACTGGCAAAAGGAAGAATCGAGTGCAGGAAATGTTGCCATGTTTGAATCTCTCGCGACTGTGTAGCCAGTTGAGAGATCTGCTGGGCCATCTCAAAAACTTAAATAATTCGAAGCATTTGAAATCCTTTGAAAGTGAGCTCAAAGGTACTTCCCCCACCAAGAATTCCGGGGAGGAAGAAAGGGAATTGAAATTGAAAGAATCCTTTCTTTGGCACTCTTGATATTGCTGCCTATACCAATCATTCAGGGGTGAATACTTTGATATTAAGTGATTACGCTATAGACCTCTATGAAGAAAAAAATCTCTGACTGTATTCTGGTGCTCAATGTATCAGTCATATCCAAAAGTTAATTGAATGCTTTTGGTCCTCTTGCCATTTTCTACTACTTATTTATGAGAATCTGGTTTCTCCACCTTCTTCAAATAAAGAATAAAGCGAGAAACGGTTATGCAGGACTGACCCAGACATAAGATGTGCTTTATCAGTGACTCAACCTCCAGATCAGTCGACTGACTTACAGGAGGCAATGTCAACCATCCCATTGAACTGTAACAAAATATGCATTCTGTTTTTATGAATGTAAACATTAAAAATTAAAGAAAGAACCAAAACAGTTTATTTTCATCTGTTATTTGTGGAGGGGCTTGGGACAGAACTGAAGGGGGGCCACGAGGATGTTGAGAGATCCTCATGGGGGGAATGGAGTGAAAAAGTTTGAGAAATACTTGCGGGGCCTAGCGTTATGTTCCGAAGCCCATGGCGAAGAATTTGGAGTAAGCGACAGCGAAATTTCGAGGTTCGAGTCTTAATGGGGAACTTTACCCAAATTCTTCGTCTTGGGTTTCAGAACAAAGACACTGTAAGTGTGACGCCACTTTTTTCTTTTGACTGTACGTTGTATAGACTACATGTGTTGTTTATATAAATGCTGAACCAATTTTAAAATTTATATGATAATATTACTGAAAAATCTCTCTCTCTCTCTCTCTCTCTCTCTCTCTCTCTCTCTCTCTCTCTCTCTCTCTCTCTCTCTCTCTCTCTCTCTCTCTCTCTCTCTCTCTCTCTCTCTCTCTCTCTCTCTCTCTCTCTCTCTCTCTCTCTCTCTCTCTCTCTCTCTCTCTCTCTCTCTCTCTCTCTCTCTCTCTCTCTCCTCTCTCTCTCTCTCTCTCTCTCTCTCTCTCTCTCTCTCTCTCTCTCTCTCTCTCTCTCTCTCTCTCTCTCTCTCTCTCTCTCTCTCTCTCTCTCTCTCTCTCTCTCTCTCTCTCTCTCTCTCTCTCTCTCTCTCTCTCTCTCTCTCTCTCTCTCTCTCTCTCTCTCTCTCTCTCTCTCTCCTCTCTCTCTCTCTCTCTCTCTCTCTCTCTCTCTCTCTCTCTCTCTCTCTCTCTCTCTCTCTCTCTCTCTCTCTCTCTCTCTCTCTCTCTCTCTCTCTCTCTCTCTCTCTCTCTCTCTCCTCTCTCCTCTCTCTCTCTCTCTCTCTCTCTCTCTCTCTCTCTCTCTCTCTCTCTCTCTCTCTCTCTCTCTCTCTCTCTCTCTCTCTCTCTCTCTCTCTCTCTCTCTCTCTCTCTCTCTCTCTCTCTCTCTCTCTCTCTCTCTCTCTCTCTCTCTCTCTCTCTCTCTCTCTCTCTCTCTCTCTCTCTCTCTCTCTCTTTTTTTAAGCTTCCACTATGTTTATGAGTGAGGGTTAACGTGCAGGTGTACTAACTCTATCACTAAGCGTCTCCTTCCCTCCTTGGTGTTATCTGTGAAGCACAAGGCTGTTTCTTAATACGGAGAAGTCACCAGTTATTTAACTCTGGACACGTCTAATCGTCGAGTCTTGGCCTTTATCAGGTGGGGATATCTCGATATACCCAGTATATGAGGGTGTGGGCAAGACCCAGACAAAGTCCATCCACTCACCGGGCGGCGGGTGAGGAGGGTTAACCCTCAATTAGATGCTAAAGATCGAAATCCTTAAAATGTCACCGTATTACATATAATGGGTAGTGATTCCCCTGAAAAATCAAACAAAGTCAACCCCGGACATTAGGAGCTTACCATATAGAGAGAGATTAAGAAAACTGAATTTGCATTCTCTTGAAAGGCGTAGAGTGAAGGGCGATATGAGTCAAGTGTACAAGTCGGGATTAGATAAAGGTGATAAACGTACCTGAGGCACTTCAGTTATCAAATCAGGAGCGAACATGTAGAAATGGTTCGAAATTACTTGAATTTATATTTAGGTGGGGATTAAATTTCGTTAAGGTGGGTATTAGGTAAACATTGATTCGGAAGTCGGGTTGTGGAATACGTAGTGGAGCAAGTTACCAAACACCATCTTTAACTGGAACTCTATTGGAAAGTTTTTAATGCAAGTTAGATAGATAATAGTGATAAGGCTGCTTAATATGGGACAGTATGGAGTTTCTTTCATTCTCATATTTAATCTAAACTATTTTCCCTCCTTATTGGTAATGATAGAACACAACTTGATACAGTAAAGTTCACACCGTTTAGGTCCATCAGCCGTAGGTCAGGGGGAGCAGTTATAAGATGTGTTCTCACAGGTTCAGTAAACAGAGGGAAAAAAAGTAGGAACCTTTGAGACCTAAGGTATAGATTAGGGAGTGTTATCGTGAGGGAGATAGAGGGTTAGGCAGTGTGTGGTCTGTAACTGTCGGGCAGAATTCACGGTAGTTCTACTGTGCTACTCTTCCACTCACACCTCCTCCAAGAAAACTGTCCTGCTTCTGTAAGTACATGGCTGTCTGATTGGTCTCCCACACAGTTGCTCCTTGTTTCCCTAAGACACGCGGCTCACAAGCTGACACACTGGCTCTTTGCTCTACATTTTAAAATGGGGGAATCATAATAGGAGTTAAAAGATGATACGACGCTGATTATTTTACACACACACACACTGCTTATTGCTTTTATACAGGTAACTTTCACCATGATTCTGTTGCGAGAAGAGTACAGTATATTGAGGAACAGGTATACTGTACACTACCATCGCTAGCCATACCGTCGTGATAACAACGGGTGTAGGCGCCCGTAAGAGTTAAAGAGTTGCTTACTGTAAACATTACTCTTCACTGATCATGTAAGACAGTATATCTAATTGTTTGACTTAAGCTAGAACAATAAATTAACACCCATCCAAGGTTACGGTCAAAATTACACTTAAGACTATACTGTACATTCAAATAACATAACTTACACAAAGATTGTAGTATAAAAATTCAAGATCACATGAAGATTAGACACTCCCAGCTTATTTCATCTGAAGATTAAACACCTTGACTCTACCTTGGGGGGGGGGGGTTAGGTTAGATTAGCATTAATGTGGTTAATCATCAGGTGAAATAGGCTGGGAATGTCTAATTCTCAGGAGATCAAGACTCATTAAAACTTACATAGGTAATGTAGAGCCTTTGTGTAATATTGCTGGTATTTATCGGTCGTTTTAGCCGAAGTGGATCAGGTGAAGATTGGGCAAGCCTTAGCATATTTCACCTGAAGATTACTACCCAAACGTTAACCTAACCCAACCCATTATAACTTCTAACCTAGCCTATTACATATATAACTCAACTTAACCTAATCTATTACAGTCCACCTAACCTAACGTCTGATAAATCTATTATTGTTTTCAACTGTTTTCGAATCAGTGGATGGCGGACAAAATTGTGCTGGGGCTTACCTCGACTTCAGCAAAGCCTTCAACAGGCTCCCCATGAAAGACTAATACGTAAAGTGGAGGGCCATAGAATTGGAGGAGATATTCTAAAATGGATTAGGGCGTAGTTACAGGACAGGAAACAGGGAGTCGGCATTAATGGCACTAAATCCGATTGGACTAACGTCACTAGTGGAGTACCCCAAGGCTCAGTACTTGGACCATTACTATTTATTTATTTATTTATATATATATATGTACGTACGTACGTACGTACGTACATACATACATACATACATACATACATACATACATACATACATACATACATAGACAGCAACATAAGTAAATTGGCTAACGACACTAAAATAGGGCCTGTAATCAAATCTGACGAGGACTCTGCGAAACTACAGGAAGATCTAAGCAAATTTTTCGCATGGTCTGAAAAATGGCAGATGTAATTTAATATGGACAAATGTGAAGTACTTAGCCTAGGAGATGAAAATAGAAACCAGATATCAGATGAACAACGTTGATATAGAGAAATCAGACTGAGAAAGATTTGGGGGTAATGATCAGTAGGAATCAAAGCAAGACAACAGTGCGTATTTGCTCGAAACAAGGCTAATAAAGTACTTCGATTCACACACAAAGGGTGTTAGTTACAAGACTATATAGCCAGGTTATCCTAAAACTATATCTTGCGCTTGTGAGACTTCACTTGGATTATGCAGTTCAGTTTTGGTCACCGTAGTCCATAGATTGGATATTGAATCCTAAGCATACAGAAGATGATGACAAGACAATTCCGGACATTAGGAATCTTGAGTTCAGAGACAGGTTAAAGCATCTTACGGTAATTTGCATTCCCTCGAGAGACGTAGTGTGAGGGGTGATATGATCTAGGTGTATAAAATTAATGGAAGTCAGGAAAACATACTCAGCAATGGTTTTAAATTAGTAGAAGTTTAGATTTAGGCACGAAATAGGTAAACATTGGTTTGGAAATAGAGTAGTGGATGAGTGGAACAAGTTTCTAAACATCATCATTTACTCGAATACGCTGGGAAGCTTCAAACATAGAGAGGATGGATATATGAGCAATAGGGGTTGGGTTTAAACGGGACTGCCCAGTTTGGGCCAATAGGCCCGCTGCAGTTTCCGTCATTCTTATGTTCTTATGTTAACCTAACCTTAGGAACCCAACTTAACCTAACCTATTATAACTCAGCAACCTAACCTATTATAACTCAACTTAACCTAACCTATTATAACTCAAATCAACCTAACCTGTTAAACCCAACACAACCTAACCTATTGTACCAGTTTAACCAAGCCTAAGCCTGTTGTAACCCTAGCTTAGCCTAACCTAACCTGTTGGAAACCCAACCCAACCTAACCTATTGTGACAGCAACCTATCCTACCTATTGTGACGGCTTGCCCAACCTAACCTTATAACCCAGCAACCTAACCTGTGTAACACCTAACCCTAACCTAACCTGTTATAACCCACCAACCCAACCTAACCTGCTTGTGGCCAAGCAACCCAACACCCTATTATAACCCAACTAACCTAACCTGATTATAACCAAACCCAACCTAACCTAACCTGTTGTAACAACAGCCTAGCCACAACCTATTGTGACCCAACAACCTAACCTGGCCCATTGTGGCAACAACCTAGCCCAACCATTTGTGACCCAACCCAACAACCTAACCTATTATAGCAACCTAACCCAACCTGTTTATAGCTAATAACCTAACCCTATTGCAACAGCCTAGCCCTCGCAACCTGTTGTAACCCAACAACATAACCTGTTATAACCCAACCTAACCCTGTATAGCCTAACCTAACCCTAACCTCTGTTATAACCCAATAACCTAACCTATTGTAACCCAACAACCTAGCCAAACTTAACCTATTGTAACCCAACCAACATAACCTATTATAACCCAACTTAACCTAACCTATTATAACCCAACCTAACCTAACCTGTTATAACCCAACTTAACCTAACCTATTGTAACCCAACTTAACCTAACTTACTGTAACCCAGCCTAACCTAACCTATTATAACCCAACCAAACCTAACCTATTGTAACCCAACTTAACCTATCCTATAACAACCCAACTTAACCTAATCTATTACAACTTTACTGGATAATCTTAGATCACATAAGCTCCTCACTCGACATCTCATAGGAGAACACAAATTTTTTTCTCTTAATCTCTATACTCAACCCAACTTAACCTTTTCTGAATGTTTTCTAGGGAATTAATGTCCCTTCTATAGTGCGTTGATTAAAATTGACCCTCATAATTCGAGTGTGGTCTCATTTACGCTAGATAGTAGTTGTGAAATAACACTAGTATTTACCTAACTCTTTATAACAAACACTTGATCACATTAAAGCGAGGCACAGCATTGTGTTGTACATTGTGACTGTCTCCTGCGTGTGACACCAATGATAGCTGTTCTTGTTTCCTTAATTGGTTATTTAGCTTATTACTCACCTATCCTAACCTAACAGAACATAAGTGTATTCCTAACCGAACTTATTCCTACTCAACACCTATTATAACCATATTTACCCTATGCCTTACCTAACCAAATCTATCTCGCCCCTAATTTAACCCATCCTAACCCTAACCTAACCCATCCCAAACCTAACCTAACTCAACCCATCTTTAACCTAACCCATCCTACCCTTAACCCAACCCATACCCTTAACCCAACCCATAATACCCTTAACCCAACCCATAATACCCTTAACCCAACCCATAATACCCTTAACCCAACCCATAATACCCTTAACCCAACCCATATACCCAGCAACCCATAATACCCTTAACCCAACCCATAATACCATCCCAACCCATAATACCCATAGCTTGTACAATACCCTTACCAACCCATAACCCTTACCAAACCCATACCCACCCTTAACCCAACCCCTCCCAGCCAAGCCTAACTATCACACCCCTAACAATCTGTCCACACCACTAACCCACCAATTGACCCATAACCCAACCCCTACAACCCACCCACCCCTATAGCCACCCCACCCCTAACTCAACCCACCCCACCCCTAACTCAACCCACCCACCCCTAACTCCAACCCCACCCCACCCCTAACTCAACCCACCCCACCCCTAACTCAGCCCACCCACCCCTAACTCAGCCCACCCCCACCCCTAACTCACCCACCCACCTAACCCAACCCAGCCCACCCCAAACCCACCCACCCCAAACCCACCCCACCCAAACCCAATCTGACCCACAACCCAATCTGACCCACCCCTACCCAACATCTTCATGGGTGAGTACAGACTAAGGAGTAGTTACTGACAAGGCATATATACGGTAAGGAGAGTGAGATCGTCCTTAGGGACAGCAGGTGTCTACCATAGTCAGATCATAAGGACAGGTGAAAGAGCATGAAATGGTTTTTTTTTTTTTTACACACACACACACACACACACACACACACACACACACACACACACACACACACACACGGGTATTAGCCCACAGGCACAGGTAATGACCCACATCAGGTCCTGGGAAAATATAATAATAATAATAATAATAATAATAATAATAATATATAATATCGTACTTGTATTATTATTAACAATTAATGTAAATTAATACAAATAAAATAATTAAACAAATACAAATAATAACCATAAAAAATACAAAATTTTAGAAATAAATCAAGAGAAATTATATACATTAAATATGTTGTGTTGTCCAAGTAAAAAACAATTGAGAACCTGCAATTGTGTGTAAATGAGGCAGAAAGTCAGATTAGCAACCTGGGACTTGGTCACAATTTTCGTGATGCCATATAGCAGCAGGGTCTACCATTAAACAACACATTATGCTTCATTTGTTAAATATCTCACCGAGGTTCATTTGTTAAATATCTCGGTGTGGCCAACAGAATGTCAGCCAAGGTTTCCTCGTCTATACCAAAGGCTATAGACCTTGGTCAATATTAAAGGTGTTTATTGTAAGGCGTTTCGAATGCTGCGGAATAGCTAACGTGTTAGCTATTCTTGTCTATTACGAATCTGCTGACCTTTATGACCACACTTTGAGAGGAAAAGCTAACACCTCGATCAGGCGTTGGCGTTTAACGGGCAGAGGTGCCGGATAGCTAACAACCAATCAGTTTCTTCCACTGAAAATACACGGGTCATGTCCGCTTATGGAGAATATTTTGATTGATATTGAAGAGTTGGGGGCATGTAAGGCAATAAAAACTGTGATATAATAATAAACATAATTCTATATACGGTAGTAGGATAGGACCTAAAACGCACATGTAGCATGAAAGAATTGAAAAGGATTATGCCTAGTTGAACACAACTTTTGCTCCACACATTTTATGGGGCTGTCCGATTTATTAGCCATTGAGAATTAGGTAACAATCACATGTCAAGATGCAATCATTCTGTCAAATTCCAGAATAGATATGCTAGATCCTCACCATTTCAATACGTCATCAGCAAGCCACACATCCTCAACATTGGCTGTTCCGAAAGCTGGGAATGCTATACAGATGCTGGCTACATCACTCCCTGAGCAGTTGCTTCATATAGGGATCCATACGCCCTAACTCAATTACTGCTCTCATATCCCAGGTGGCTCTCTTATGTCCAACCGAAATAGATAGGGTGACCCAAAGGCATTCGCCTTATTAACCTCCTTTAAAGCTGACAAATCTTTCTTCTTCGCTGCAATGTTAAGCTTCATACTTCCTCTCCTCTACCGGTACTTAACGACAATGTTAGATGGATTTGCGCGCCCAGTACCGCCGCAAGGCTGTGTACAAATAATAATGCCTTTGCCTGTGGGCCCATCAATTTCACTGTGATGTCTGTCACATTATAATAACCTGAGAACATCCTTTCCTCACACAGCCAAATTGTTGAATGCTCTGCCTTCCGTGCTGTCACCTCATACAATGTTTTAAAAAAGCTGGTTTTCCAGCATCTTTGGTGTAGATTAATATAACCTTTTCTATTTTTAATTTCTTTTTATTCTATGCCCCTCAGGCTTTTGATAACATGAACCTGTGCCTAGGTGGGCTATTTCATAAAAAAAAAAAAAAAAAAAAAAAAATATATATATATACAGTTGTACCCCACCTCAACTCAAATTGAACCCAGAGGTCCAGCGTTATGAAATCACAAGAATGAACAACAGGAAACATAGGATTAATTCCAATAGAAACCCTGCCCAACCCCAAACTCCACTTTTTTGAAGGCACATACCTATGTTAGTAAAATAACATCTTAATTTATGTGATGTGCTGCATAACAATAATTAATACTAAGAGAAATAGAGAAATACAGCTAAGCTAATGTCCATTCAAATACGACCCAATCTCTCACACTAACTAATAATTTCTCTGCAGAAATTTTGGGAAAACCACTAAATTTAATAAAAAATACCCTCAAACTAGTTAGATAATACACTGACATTGCTGACATTCCTGTAAAGAACCAGAATATCTTGAATATAAATGTCATATGTTTGCACAAAAGATAACATAGTTACCTAGAAAAAATTTATCTAAAATTTGTATATTTAATGCAAAATATATGATGTTTATATTCAAATAATCACCAAATTATATTCCAGCAATGTAAATTATATTCTGACCTGGCAATTAAGAATTTTATGAGCCAAAAACAAATATCTTCCAGTTAATAAAAAAATATCTTCACCACACTATCTGTCAATCAAAGTTCCCACCTTGCTCTCCAACCAAGTCATTCCCCCCACCCCACCAATCCTCCCATCGAAGCCTACCTGGAAAAACACCACTAGTGAAGGAGTTACAAATGTGTTAAGAACGGCATAATATGGGCTGCTTTCTAATGATGCCTGGCTATAGAAGACCTGCTGCAATAATTTCAACATTTTTGATGACCAGTAATTCATCTGCTGCAGGGATAAACAGCTCATTTTATTATTCTGCCAGCAGATAGGCTTAAACCTCATGGTGACGATGCTCTCCCAAAGATTTTATGCCAACCTGTTGGTGATTACTCAGACAGACACAAAGTGATCAACTAAGTACCCACACAATGGAACAACCCTACATCATGTAAAGAAAAGGCATAAAGAAGTACAGTAGTACAGTACAAGCAAGTACAGTACAGTACAGTACAGTACACAAAAGGATAAAGTGGGAGGATACAGATATACTACTGTATATGATAAAAGGATAAGATGAACTTAAAAATAATGAATGGTTGCACCAGTACTTAAAGTGCACATATGAATAAAATGAAAAATGTAAAATATAAGCCCAGCATAACCTACAGAAATAGAATACGTTCAGCTACTCTTTTTCCCAACAATCTATCGACGGGATAGTGAACAGGCTGAAAATATATCCATCCAACACTATGATCACTTTCTTCCTTATCCACATAAGTATCGTCCACGTGGACTTATGGTCTGTAAACATTATGTTGTCTCTGTTTGTCTTAGGTTAGGATACAGACCTATCTGGCAAGTATCTGAGGCAGTGGATGACCCACACTTCTCTTCCTGTAAACTCTGTAACTACCCCAACGCTAACACCCCCCAACAATATTGCCTTGACTGTTCTACTGTCAGGGACTTCTTACCACAGGAAGAGTCACTAACCACTATATGTCACCACCTTTCTTATTCGTAATAATTTAGATTTAATTCTTGTATGCTACTCATGCTTTGGTGGGTGCTAACTCCCATTGTCCTTAAATCATATCAATATTGTTTTCATATACAGGCACACCATAAATACTGTACATCGCTTCCCCTCTTGATCTATTTTTTTATTTTTTTATTTATTTATGGTTATCATTATTATTATTTTATTTATTATTATTATTATTATTATTATTATTATTATTATTAATATTAAATAATATTATAATATAATATTATTAATATAATATTAATATAAATATTATTATAATAATATTATCATTATCATTATCATTATCATTTTTACTTTTACCTTTTACCTTTTATTTTTATTATTTTTATTATTATTACATTTTAGCCTTCAGGTAATGCAAAGGTCAGTGACCTGTGCCCAGGTGGGCTAATCCCCGTAAAAAAAAAAATAATAATCCTGCAAGACATGAGTACCAATGCCGATTAGTGTCTGACTGCGCGGTATTGTGACTAGGCTTCTCTCCCCCTGGGGTGCAATAAATTAATTGAGTAATAAATAACAAGCCGAGGATGACAAAACAGAAGCTCACAAGCAGCAGATGCAGGTAGTGGGGTGTTAAGCTTCAGAGATAAGTCACATAATGTCGAGAAAGACCTCAGTAGCTCCATTCCATCCCCTGGGCATGCCAAGTAGCTATCAAGCTCATTTAGTTGAGGAGTGTGGATGATTGTTGCCTCCATAATGACTGAGTCTGACCAAGACTCACTGTGAACTGTCCCTTTAATTGGGGAATTGCTGTGGTGACATTACTTTTCGAATCTAATTGATGAGTGGCTGAATTTTTGCACCATGTTACATCTGGCAGGTGCTGGGGGGATGGTATTTAGTTAATTAAGCAGAATTTTAAATACTGTACACTCAGTCTCATACATATGTACAGATACAGGCTTTAAATCTAAGATGGAATTATGTAAAGCATTTTAGAATCACAGCCTCTCTAAAATTTGGGGGAGAAGAGAGGGACCTCGATGGGAGGGATAAGAGCAGGCTAATCGAGGTGGTTGGGCAAGGTGCTAATGACCATAAGAAAATCAAAAGGAAAGTTCGCTGTCATGGGCACTGCCACCTCTCCTCACCAGACCTCTAGGTATGTGTGACGAGTGGTGTCTCCCCACTCTGTATCACTAGCTCACTACACTATACCCTCCATCCACACAACTGTTTTACTGTGGTTAATAATTAATTAATTAAAATATATCATCAGTTTGCATGTACAGTCATGCCGTTAACGATCTAGATCGTTCTTGGAAAGCGTGAGGTTACCGAAATGAATATCCGATCATCACATAAACTTTTATTTATACTTATGTGTATGTGGAATATAATATCATTACATATACACCTTTACTGTTAAATCACTACTGTAATGTAGCGTTTATATTAAAATTATTCACTGTTTTACAAAAGTTCCAATAACGCCGAGCAGATGGGGGGGAGGCGGAGGAGGAAGGAGGGAGGTAATCGTTGACACTTAACAGGCCAGGTCTAACGTGTATATTTATCAGTTCTTAGGTGACTAAGCTTCTCTTATAAAAAAGCCAGTGAAATGACCCAGGTGAATATAATTAACATAGCTGGGATTCTGTAACATACTGATTAATTTGAATATAAACATGCTATATTTGCACTAGACAAAACAATTTTAGTACCATAATAAATTAGTACATGCACTCCAGCTTTGCACTAAAATCTATGTAAATCTACCCAAAAATACAGTTGAAAACTTTTTATAAAGTGTACAGTCAACCCTCACTTTTACGCAGTTAATGTAACCCGGAGGGTACAGCGGAAAGCGAAAGCATGAAGTGAATAACATAACATAGGATTAATTGAAATGGAGTCAGGCGATCCCCAAACTCCACTTTTGCGACACATAACTATGTTGTAGTAAACATCTTAAGTTTATGATGGTACATGCACACAATTAATACTTAAGAGAAATAGAGAAATACGATACGCCAAGTTAATGTCCATTCAAATAATGGACACGACTCCCTCCCCTCTTCTCACACTACACTGCTGGCTCTTCCCTCTGAGAAATTTTGGGGAAAACCAGGTATAGTAATAAATAATACCTCAAACTAAAGTTAGGATAATATAATTGACTTGCTGGATTCCTTGTAGACCACGAATATTTTGAATATAAATATCATATATTTTCACAAAGATAACATATTTACTCAGATTAAACTTACATCTAAAATTTGTATGTCTAATGCAAAAAATCTATGATGTTTATATTCAAATGATCATCAAATTGTAAGAATTCAGCAATGTAAAATTATATTCTGGCGAGTAATTTGTATGAATTCTATGAGCTAAAACAAATATCTTCAGTTAATAAAAAAAAATAGTCTCACGACACTATCTGTCAATCAAAGTACCCCACCTTGCCTCCCCCTCTTCTAACCACGTGGTCAGTCCCAACCCTCCCCCCACCCCCCCAATCCTACCTTCAGAAAAGAGTGGGTGAAAAAATAAATTTTAACATTTTGTATTAAATAATACCTCAGATTAAAGTTAGGATAATATAATTGACATTGCTGGATTCTGTAAGACCAGGAATATTTTGAATATAAACGTCATATATTTTGCACAAAGATAACATACTCAGAGTGAACATTTTATCTAAAAAATTTTATGTCTAATGCAAAATATATGATGTTTATATTCAAAATGATCATCAAATTGTAAGAATTCCAGCAATGTAAATTATATTCTGGCCAGGTAATTTGTATGAATTTTATGAGCAAAAATAAAAGTCTTCAGTTAATAAAAAAATATTCTTCACACGGTAACAGATGGTCGGTCGCTGGTCCCCCCCACCAACGTCCCTACTAAATAAATGTGTGAGAATACCAGACTGTTTACTTTTTAGTAATAAATAATAAATCAGACTAAAGTTAGGATAATATAATTGACATTGCTGGATTCCTTGTAAGACCAGGAATATTTTGAATATAAATATCATATATTTTGCACAAAAGATAACATATTTACTCAAGAATAAACATTATATCTAAAAATTTGTATATCTACTAAAATCATGATGTTTATATTCAAAATGATCATCAAATTGAAATTCAGCAATGTAAATTATATTCTGGCGGATAATTTGTATGAATTTTTATGAGCTAAATTAAAAATTATACTTCACCGTGTAAAGGGTACCCACCGTGTAAGGGGTACACCACATGAATGTAGGCATCTGGTTTCCAGCAGGGCACCCGCAAGTAGCGTGGAAGCGGAATGTGGGACCGCGTAAACTGAGGTTTGACTGTACTACAGTACTGTACACTAATGTACAACAATTTTTATCTCTTGAGCAAAATATATAATGTTTATATTCAAATTATTGGCTGTCTTGCAAGGATTCCAGCAATGCAAATTAAAAATCGCCTAACTTTAGTCTGAGATATATATAAGATAAAAACTGTAACCCAAAAATCCTGGCTGGAGGCGTAGCCAGCCACGCCACCCAGCGAGGGATGGAGGAGGGTGTGAGGGGTTGAAGTGATAAGTTTGAGGGAAGGTCTCTGTGTGTTTATTTAACAGTCCTACTAAGCTTCTCTCATTTAAATGCCAGTGATATGACCTAGGAGAATATAATTAACATAGCTGGGATTCTTGTAGATACTGATTTATTTGAATATAAACATGTTGTAATTCGCACTAGACATAAATAAATTTTAGTACACGTAATCAAATTAGTACATGTGCACTCCAGCTTTCACTAATAATGTCTTTCTTTTTCGTTTCTTTTAGTATGGTGTGTGCATGTAAATGTATGAAAATAAATGAAGAAATTTATGTAAATCTACCCACAAGTACAGTAGAAATTTTTTATATAAAATGTACTACAGTATTGTACCCTATTGTACTACATTTTTTATATCATGAGCAAAATATATGACGCTTATATTCAAATTAATCTCTGTCTTGCAAGGATTTCAGCAATGCAAATAATATTATCCTAACTTTAGTCTGAGATGTTATATAAAATAAACATAAGGAAATCACCAATCTTTTATCTTGGAACACGTGGGTGATGGGAAGACAGGGGGGACAGAATGTCTGGCGTTTGTTTGTTTATTTATTTGAGATAAGATTTGACAGTTGGCGCTGGCCTGCCTGCAGGCTGCGTGTTTATTTATCATTACTTAAGAGTGACTAAGCTTTTCTCATAATTTTCCACCAAACGACCTGGGTGAATATAACTTACATTGTGATTCTTGTAAGATAGTAATTTATTTGAATGGTTTTTTTTCAATTTAAATTTTAATTGTTTATTCCTTGATAGAGGAAGCGGATCCTAGTGCTGTCACTTCTTGGCACCCCTTACCATAACACCAGAAGCAACTGGCCAGTGTCACAAGTATATACAGTACAGTGGTCCTCGGTTAACGAAGCACAATCGTTCTAGAAGGTTGCTAACCGAAAACTCAAGGGTTAAAACCATTGTTTCAATGGGTTTTTGGTAATTGGTTCCAGCTCACCGAAAATTGCCTAAATTCAACAGGTAGAAAAGTACACTTACTTTGAGGTGTGTATGTAGAAGGCTCCTGGATGATAATGATGATGATGATGGGAATTAGAATGGGGGTGGAGGAGAAGGGAGAAGAGTAGGCATTGGGGTGGAAGACAAGTCACCCCATGATGCCATTTCACCCATAAAATTTTAGTTCTCTTGGTGTAATTCAAGATTATTTTCTTTAAATCAACACTGCATTGCATTATATATTGTCAATATGTAAAATAAATTTCAAATTGACCAATAATCTGCATGTAAACACAGAAAAAAAGCATTTAGTTGAAGAGAGTCTCAAGCAAGATGTTACCTCCACTGAAAAGACACAAAGACTGATGCCTGTATGCTGTGTTGGCAGGCTGGATGGCGTGCCACAAACTAGTGACCCTACCTTCAATTATGTTCAATAATTGTTAAATTGACTAAAAAATTTAATATTAAACTTTTAAAATTATTGAATAGTATAAACTTCTTGATATTTACTAAAAGGGTAAGGAATTTAAGCCCTAGAACCGATTACTGTATTGGCGGACTAATACTACAGCTGGTGGACCGCCAAATGCAAACTAAAACATGTGGAGGTCGGCTCGTAAGAAACTCGTTAATCGAGGGATTGCTCGTTAATCGAAATTAGGAATCTTATGGAATGTAACTCGTTAACCGAAATCTCGTTAACCGAGGGACCACTGTACAGTACGGTCATCCCTTGGTTATCGGTCATCCCTTGGTTATCGCGCCTAATTGGGACCCCGCCGATAACGAAAGTACAGAACCTATGGGATTTATTCTAATTGGTTCGTTTACCCAAGACCCAACCCCAAGTTTCCCATTTTACGACCATTTAGACCCTCTAAATATATATACAGTATTACCCCGCTTTATACGGTTTCACTTTCCTCGATTTCTCATTTACGCGGTACCTTGCCAGAACCAGGCTTTCACTTTCCGCGGTGCACCTCATATACGCCTGAAGTATCTCATAAAATTCATACAAATTACCCGGCCAGAATATAATTTACATTGCTGGAATTCTTACAATATGATGATCATTTTGAATATAAACATCATGGATTTTGCATTAGACATACAAATTTTAGATCTAATGTAATAATTTGGTTTACACAAAGCAAGTATTTTATCTTTTGTGCAAAATATATGAAGTTTACATTCAAAATATTCCCTGACCTGCAAGGAATCCAGAAATGTCAATTATATTATCCTAACTTTAGTCTGAGGTATTATTTATTACTAAACGTTAAAATCTAGTGTTTCACCCAATCATTTCTCAGAGAGGTAGGGGCCAGTGAGCTGGGAAGAGGGGGGGGGATTTGAGTCCATTATTTGAATGGACATTAACCTGGCAACTGTATTTCTCTCAAATATTAATTGTGTGAGCATACCATCATAAAATTTAGATGTTATTTTTACTACAACATAGGTATTGTGTCGGAAAAAGTGGAGTTTGGGGGTCGGGCCAGTCTCTATTGAATTAAGTTACTGCGTAAATATCATAAACACACATAGGCATGGCTAGGTTTATTACAAAGTGATGAAAAGGGTACGCTTAATACTGTAGTCCACAAAACATGTAGCTATGCTTTTTTTTATTTGGTCCCCCATCATACGAGTCCGTTTTCTCTCACATCAGGACGCCTGAGTCCTCCGTTTTCTCTCTTAATCTTAGAGTGCACCAGAAACTTTACTATTTTTAGTAATGCCACAGAATTTGAAATTGCAACCCCAATTGCAACTGGGGTTGCAATTGTTGAGGCAACTAGATATGTCTGATTACAGCAAATGTGTTATTGTCAATTTGTAGGTGAAAGATTTTATCCTCAATAGATGTAGGTTAACATTTCACCTGTAGGCAAATGCTTAAAAAAAGCCTAAGTAAGGAAGCATATTCCTTTAACACATAATATCTGACCAGTATGGGGAGGATCATCGTGTCTCCGTCAGGGGGTCGTGGAGTGGTGGTCCAGCAGGCGTCACTTTGGGGGGGGGCACGGACGTATATGCGATCGGACGTTGTTCGGTCGGACGTTAACCGCCGCATGACTGTATTGAGTAACGCCTTTTGTTTTTTCAATTGTATTGGAGCAAAAGTATGGTATTAGAAAACCATACTTTAGTAAAAGGAAAAGTACTACAAAATTTAAGTACTTTTTAAAAAGCAAATACCCAGAAATGTTACTTGAGTACAGTTCTCAGGTAAATTTACTTAGTTACTTTACAACTCTGCTTATCACATCACATCAAGCCTACAAGACGAAATATTATTGGGGTATTTAGGCATGATTACATAACACACTCGGTGTAAACAAGAGCAAATATGACGGGAATGAGTCAGAGGCAGTGCACAGAGCCCTCTCGTGGCAAGCATTCTCACCATGCCACCGCCAGCCAAATTCAAAACCGCTCTGCTCCTGATCGTCGGATCTCTGGAGCATCAACGAAACTTGTGGGGTATTTTCCTTATATGTAGTCGGCGGTTATTGGGGCGTTGGTTTTCAGGGTATACCTGTACTGGATCTCATTACGATTAAGAATCTCTCCTACTTTCACCTGATGATTAAACACCATAAGACTAGATGGGGTGTTAAGTTTGGATAGGTTAATATTAATCATGTTTACCTACTGTCCCAGCACCAGGCATTATCAAAACAAAGTTCAGACAATGTCATCACTTCCAGATTTACTCGTATCTCCATCTAATACTGATATACTCTGTAAATGCACTGAAAAAAAAGAAGAAAAGTTTACCAGGTAAGAGTAGATGACAGCAGAGCTGGTGTGAACATGGGAGTTCTTATGCCCAAAAGAACATAAGAAAGGAGGAAACTGCAGCAGCCCTATTGGCCCGTACTGGGCACGGGCAGTCCCATTTACACCCAACCCCTATCGCTCATATGTCCATCCAACCTATGTTTAAATCTACTCTTCACGGCACATTTATTCACTTATAAAATGTGCATGACTTAAAACCATAAAAAGAAAAAACCCTAAAACTTATCTGAACGTGGCATTTGGGGTCTGAAGAGGCCATTCTTTCTACTACCTACGACTGCAGCTGTTTCTAGAGAAATAAAGTTATCTCGACTATTATAGCAGGACTTTAAACTTTTATTTCAAATTATATATACTGTATCACTCTACGAATGTGGCAGAGTGTATTTCTTGTGTTTACCCTGAACCGTCAACTCGTCCATTGATTGTAATGCTTGTAAGAGTTCAGATATGGTTATTGCTATGCTACATCTGAAGAGTTGGGTGACTGCTGTACGGACTTTCATTGTCTCAGGTTATCATCCAGTATAGTAGTGATAAATCCAGCTTTTATATTTTCAATTAATTAATAATAATAATAATAATAATAATAATAATAATAATAATAATAAAAATAATGCGTTTAACCCTTATGTGGTTTCCATATAATAAACCTAGATACCTCCCCCTGGTTACCAAAAAGTTAATGTCTGTTTTTTGCTGGAAAGGTTACGGTAGATAATGATGTCTAAAATAATATGAAACGGTTAGAAAGTGGCAGCTCAAGTCTCATGTTGGCAGAAACGTAGGAATCATTGTGTAGCATCTCCGTTTCCATGGGAACCAGCCACGATTTTTTTAAATCCAACGTTGTCACGATCTCTGCATGACCTGGGAGACAAATCACTCTGAATTTATTTTATACTACTTTATTTTGTTATTTCTACCCTTTTTTTATACAAGACTTGTAATTACTGTATATGATACATGTACTGGATAGGTAGGCGAGTAGAAAAATGGAAATCAAACATATTTTATTTATTTATTGACATGTGGCAAATCTAAATGGAATGTGCCTTAAGGCGGCGGTACACTGGGCACTTTCCTCCAAACATGTTAACATGGTCCGGCCAGCAAAACAAAGAGACGTTTTGTGTCACATTGCGATGTTTTGTTGACGCGTCTGCCCAACACAACGAAAACAACAACACAGCGTCACGAGGTTTGCCATGGATCCCGTTACTACAGTTGATGTCTTGCAGGATTGTGCTATAGTTCATCAATTGCTGAAGCAAGTATGGCGTCTGCAAAAGCTAAAGAAAAGACGATGGGTTCGTCGTGAAGTTTGTTTACAAGTGGCAGCAGCTGGGTGGTCAATGCAGACCCTGAATAATGATTTAATAATTAAAGTGACGAATAAATAGAAATATGTCACCGTTTATGTATTATATTTTAAATTATCATTGTTTCATGATTTATTAAAATTTTTACTTGAAGTTCATTTGAGCACTATTCCAGCCAACAAAGATCCCTGCCAAACTGTTGTCCATTTCTCGCAACAACAGAAATATTGCTGCTGGCTGGGCCATCAGGCCAATTGTCAGCACAACGAACATGTTTGGAGAAAAGTGTCCAGTGTGCCGCTACCTTTAGAGAGAGGCATCTGCTCCACATTAAACATGCTGCAGTGAGTTTCAGACAGCACTTACATAAAACAGCTTACATTTTCATAATTCTACACTAATTTTACTATTTATTGTTCTCAAATATATAGATACAGTATTATTCAATGAGGCACTTTTAAGGAATTGACACATGACATATGCTATCGGGTAAGGCACAAATTTGTACTGTACAGTTTTACCACCAATACACTGTCGCCACCACCACATAATGTTGTGTTGATACCCTAAAATAATGATAAATTATATATATTTACACTATTTACAAAAGTCTTTCCTGTGCTTTAGTACTTTTGAAGGGTGTGGTATTGTTGGGAGCATGGAATCCGGCACAGAGCAACTTTACACTGATAGCAAGTGTCTTTGTGTACTTTGATGTGGATTTCACTCGTACTGCACACATCAGATTTTTTCTGGGCATACAGCTTTGCCCCAGTGGAAGGAATCACTGAAGGGAAGTGTTGAGCAGTCAGTCGTAAAGGGAGTTCACCACCAGCTGCGAGACGATTTCCAGGTCTCTGATAAAGTACTGCATTGGTCTCCAAAAGCTGCCTTACCTCATTTAATGAAAACTCGTGGAGTGTAGTTATTTTTTTTTTACCTGTCTTCACTAAATAAAGAATGTGTGCATTCAGAAGGGACATGTCCAAAAGATGGAAGAATAGTTTTTTTTTTTTTTTTTACCATTTCATGGTACAATCTAATGTACTGGAGGTCATGCTGTCAGACTTGTCAACCAGATGCATGTTGAAGGTGTAGTCAGGGACACAGTGTGGCTTGTGCAGTCTCATCTTGGTCTTGGGGTCGATGTAGTAGGTGATGGAGTGATGTATTTGGTGGTGGAGTTGGGTGTATGGTTTCAGGGTTATCAACATCACTCTTACTCTCACTATCCTTGTCATCATGTGGGTAATCAGGGTCATTGACATCATCAGAATCACTTGGATCACTGTCCGATTCTAATGGCTCCTCAGCATCACAAGGAGCAGCCTCATCAAAGAGAATTGAGTTTATTTTGGCGTCACTGATAGCACGATGTGACGACATCCTTACAGAGTGGGACAGGTGAAGGTACTCGCGAGTTGCCAAGAAACACGAGGCCTAGTTACGTGATTGCGCGCGGGGGTGTATGCCAGACAACTTGAGATGTTTATTTATAGTTCTAGGGTCCAAAGAGATTAGCAGGCATTTAAAAATATCCAAGGAAGTTGATATACACCCTAAATATGGGTGTCCCTTACCTTAGTGGAAATTAATCTATGCCCCCATAGGCAATAACATATTTTTAATTTTGGAGTTGGGTTAGGTAGAATTTAGGCTACTGGAGACAGCAACTGGGGGACTAATTAGCTTACTGGAGACCCCAACTTCACATATAAGACTTGGGCCGATTTTTTTTGCCATTTTTCAGGCAAAAAATGGGACTGTTTGTGTGTAAAAATGAACCTTAGTATGAGCTGATGGTATTGATACTTATGAAGCTGAGTTGAAACAATATTAAAAAGAAAAGAAAAGCTGACCATACTTGAGTAGTCCTGATGCCATTTACTGTGCATCTAAACTCATCTCACAGTTTCATGTAGCTAGTGGTAAATTTTTTTTCTTATTACTGTATGAGTTTCCAATCTGTTTATAATCATCATTCTCAATGATATTCTTTTGTGTAATTCCACTATTTACAGTGTGGAGTATTAACCTATTTTTCTCTTTGTTTTGCAGTCTTACAATGGGTGACTTTGCCATAAATTTTGGTGTGAACCTCATCAGAGTTGGAGTGTGTATATATGACATTGTCACATACCCCATCTATGCCATAGTTCAACAGCCATGGAAAAAAAGAAAATTAATAAATCGTGCAAGGGTGAGTATAAAAATTCTTCCTGGAGTCTTTGTTACAAAGAGAAATATACAGTACAGTTGTATGATCTGTCCACCCAACTCTTTATTATAAAAGATTGTCACAGAGAAATGAACAGTTAATAAATAAGTCAGGGAATTATACTGTATACAGTACATTAAATATTTGTTTATATTTCAGGTTTTTTCTTAGTGCCTTCTGCCGTACCACATTAACTACATTAAAAGATAGTATGTGGTGAAGATTACTTATCCACTCTCAAATTTTCAATAATGATACTTTGGTGTTGTGTTGTATTATTGCCCAGTGACATTACAATCTTGATGCACCATTTATATGTTTTGAAATATTTGAGAGTTGGTTTAAATAGGCTGTAGATACTGTACAGTACTAGTGAGTGGAGACTTAGTGTAGAAGCCCTGGTTGTTAGTACAGTCATGCTCCGGTTAACGTCCAACCGAACAACGTCCGATCGCATATACGTCCGTGGCCCCCCCCACCCCCCCCCAAAAAAAAAAAAATAAAAACATTCGGTGACGCCTGCTGGACCACCACTCCACGAACCCTGACGAAAACACAATGATCCTTCCCATACTGGCCAGATATTATGTGTTAAAGGAATATCCTTCCTTAGGCTTTAGTAAGCATATGCCTCCAGGTGTAATGTTAACCTACATCTATTGAGGATAAAATCTTTCACCTACAAATTGACAATAACACATTTGCTGTAATCAGACATATCCAGTGGCCTCAACAATTGCAACCCCAGTTGAAATTGGGGTTGCAATTTCAAATTCTGTGTCATTACTAGGGAATAACGAAGTCTCTGGTGCACTGCACTCTAAGATTAAGAGAAAACGGACTCAGGCATCCTGAAGCGAGAGAAAACGGACTCCTATAATGGGGGACACAAGCACTCACACGTGCCACTCATACTGACAGACTTGACACTCACTTACTTGACAAGTTTTACCAACCATTAGTTGTGTACGTTATCTAGTGAATTTAGTCAATATTGTACAGTACAAGGACAGCAATACAATGGATCTAAGTGCCAACCTGTACTGTACATGTACTAAAATTGTTATGTCTATTGTAAATATAGATTGTTTATACAGGTATTCAAATAAATCACTATCTTACAAGAATCCCAGCAATGTAAGTTATATTCACCCAGGTCGTTTGGGTGGCAAATTATGAGAAGAGCTTAGTCACTCTTAAGTAATGATAAATAACACGCAGGCCTTCAGCGCCAACTGTCAAATCTTATCTCAAATAAATAAACAAACACCAGACACTCTGTCACCTCACCTCCCGCAACCCCCCCCACCCCCCTGCGCCCCCCCTCTTCCCACGCTCGCTGGCTGCCTCCCTCCTTGTGTTCCCAGACAAAAGATTGGTGAATTCTTTATGTTTATTTTATATAACATCTCAGACTAAAGTTAGGATAATATAATTTGCATTGCTGAAATCCTTGCAAGACAGATTAATTTAAATATAAGCATCATATATTTTGCTCAAGATAAAAAAAAATGTAGTACATTAGTGTACAATACTGTACAGGTTGTACCTCTCTAGTCCGGCAACCTCGGGACCTGACCGGTGCCGGACCATGGAAATTGCCGGACCATGGAAATTCACCCTTTTCCTGGATAGATAGTGACTTGTGCTTATGCTTGGAAGCACTAGCACCACTTTCTCTGCATCATGGTCTCTTTGAAGACATATTGAAGGGTTAAATGTCGTATAGTAGCTTCTCAAATTTCGCGAGTTTTTAAATCTTAACGAATTTTATTGGAACACACAAAAAAAAAATAAAAAAAAATTTGACGGCGGAAACTTGAATTTCGACGGGTTTGAACGGCCCGCCAACGTGCAGACGACGTGCATAATCGTGTAAACAGCGTCATTTCTCTTATGTACAAAAGATTCATTTTTGTTTATTACTGAATGTCTTTTTTATTGAATTAATGTTTATGTGTGCAAAATGAGCAATACAATTCATTAATAATACGTAGAATATTAAAACACACGAGGAAATGACACAGCATTGTTTTCGTTGATTACAAAACCAGTGACTGACTGGTTCTACATATAAAACTGAAGAAAATAAGACCTTGGTTGTAGCTGTAGTAAAATTAATATGGTTGTTTTAAGTAATGTTATTTAATATTAATAAATGGAACAATAGAAGTAGCTAACGATAATGGTAAAGAAAAAAGAGAGATCGCATATGTAAGTGCGCATGCGCACACGTGAAAACATATCGTCATTACTTTACATAAGAATATGAAAGCAACACTTATTTACTGTTCATATATATTTTAATTAATGTTTCTGAATTTGTTTTTATTGAATTAATGTGTGCGTGTGCAAAATTAACAATACAATTTATTAATAATACGTGGAATATTAGAGGAGACGAGACGGCTGCCGGCATTGTTTATGTTAAAGCTTACGAAACCAGCGACTGATTGGTTCTACATATAAAACTGAAGAAAATAAGACCCTGAGTTTAGCTGTAGTAAAATTAATGTAAAAAATGAATATGGTTGCTTGAAGTACCTGTAATGTTATTTAATGTTAATAAATGGAACAATATAAGTAGCTAACCATTAATGGTAAAAAAAAGTGAGACTGTGCGTATGTAAGTGTGCACATGTGAAAACATATCGTCATTACTCTACATAAGAATATGAAAGCAACACTTATTTACTGCTCATATATATTGAAGGGTTAAATGTTGTACTCTGTATAGACAAGCAGAGAGAGAGAGAGAGCAGCCGAACTGCCGGATGTAAACAAACCTTAATTTCCCGCGGCTGTTTTTTTTTTTTTAAGGGGATTAGCCCACCCGGGCATAGGTCACTGACCCACATTGGGGCCTGAGGGGCAAAAATTTAATACTCCTGTAATAATAATTCACATAAGTAAAAAAAAAAAGAAGAAAAAAAAGAAAAAAAAGCTGCCTATCTACCTATTGGACAAACTAAAATCGCTCCGGACCACGGGAGTTTCCGGACCACAGAATGCCGGACTAGAGAGGTGCAACCTGTAGTACATTTATAATATAAATTTTTTCAACTGAATTTTTGGGTAGATTTACATAAATTTCTTCATTTATTTTCATCCATTTACATGCACACACCATACTAAAAAAACCTAAAAGAAATAAATGACCTTAGTGCAAAGCTGGAGTGCACATGTACTAATTTGATTACGGTACTAAAATTGTTATGTCTAGTGCGAATTACAGCATGTTTATATTCAAATTAGTCAGTATTGTACAAGAATCCCAGGAATGTTAATTATATTCTCCCAGATCATTTCACTGGCATTTTAAAATGAGAGAAGCTTAGTAGGACTGTTTAATAAACACGCAGAGACCTTCGGCTCAAACTGTCAAACATATCACCTCAACCCCCCCCTCCCCTCGCTGGCTGGCTGTCTCCGTCCCTCCCAGCCAGGGTTTTAGGCTTACAGTTTTTATCTTATATAATATCTCAGACTAAAGTTAGATTATAATTTGCATTGCTGGAATCCTTGCAAGACAGCCATTAATTTGAATATAAATGTCATATATTTTGCTCATGAGATAAAAATTGTTGTACATTAGTGTACAGTACTGTAGTACATTTATAATATAAATTTTTTCAACCGTATTTTTGGGTAGATTTACATAAATTTCTTCATTTATTTTCATCCATTTACATGCACACACCATACTAAAAGAAACGTAAAAGAAATAAATGACTTTAGTGCAAAGCTTGAGTGCACATGTACTAATTTGATTACGGTACTAAAATTGTTATGCCTAGTGCAAATTATAGCATGTTTATATTCAAATTAATCAGTATCTTACAAGAATCCCAACAATGTTAATTATATTCATCCAGGTCATTTCACTGGCTTTTTATAAGAGAGAAGCTTAGTCACTTAAGAACTGATAAATATACACGCTTTAGACCTGGGCCTGTGCCAAGTGTCAAACGTACTACCTCCCCTCCCTCCCTCCCTCCCTCCCTCCCTCCCTCTGCCCAGCGTTGCTGGAATCCTTGTAAAACGGTGAATAATTTGAATATAAACGTCATGTATTTTGCACAAGAGGTAAAAATTAATCACCTGTATCACATTACGGAAGTGATTTAAGAGTAAAAGTGTATATGTACGTATATACTGTAGTATTCCACATACAAGTAAGTATAAATACAAAGTTTATGTGATGATCGGACAATGTCCATTTCGGTTAACGTCAAGTTTCCAAGAACGTATCTAGGACGTTAACCGGCGCATGACTGTACTGTATTATAACTTATATGCCAGTAACAACTTGTAGCAGGCTAATATTAAAGTGCCAGTGCTCAGAGGCCTTATTATTATGCTATTTTATAACTGCTTGAAATATGTGGCCATGAGCATCAAGCAGTTATTCATCATGATAATTTACATCCTGGCCAAGCGACACCCCCCCTCCATCCCTTGCCAATTAAGAAAACTTTGAGCAGGTAGTGTCTTTATGAGTAGTAAACAATGGCATGTATTCCTAAGAAGCAAGTTAAACATTGCTACCCTCAAAAAATTCTTCCCTTCAAAATAAAAATAGCTCTTTGTTTAGTATATGTATTACAGTGGTCCCTCGGTTAACGAATGCATTGGTTAACGAAATTTCAGTTAACGAATTACCTTCCATAAGAATCTTCAATTCGGTTAACGAACAAAAATTTGGTTAACGAAATTCTTACGAAAATCACGTTTTGTTGAGAGCATCAGCTGGTCAGCTGATGGCCCAGTCTGCCAATTCAGTAATATGTTCTATGTCAACATGTCAACATGTTTTGGCTTGCTCACCAGCTGGAAGATTAGTCCGCCAATACAGTAATCGGTTCTAGGGCTAATATTCGTTTCCAGTGGAGTAAATATCAAGAACGTTGTGTTATTCAATATTTTCCAAGTTTGATATTAAAATTATTAGTCGTTTTAACACTTATTTAACATAATTGCATATCAGGGAACTAGTTTTTGGTGCGCCCATCAGCCACTTCATGCACCCACCAAGGCGTCAGTTTGTGTCTCTGTTCAGTGGAGGAAACATCTTGCTTGTGGGTCTCTTGAACACAGAGTATTTTTACGATTTTACAGTACAATTATTGGTCATTCTGAAATTTATTTAACATATTGACAATATATAATGCAGTGCAGTGTTGATTTAAAGAAAATAATCTTGAATTACACCTAGTGAACTTAAAATATTATTAGTGAAATGACGACATCAAGCATGGGGTGATTTCTCTTCCATCCCCACTTCCTTCTCTTCTCCCTTCTCCTCCATCCCCACTTCAAATTCCCAACATCATCATCAACCAGGAGCCTTCTACAGACACACCTTAAAGTAAGTGTACTTTATTGCAATTTTTTTTTTTTAATTTGTATGTACTTTTCGGTGAGCTGGAACCAATTACCCAATATCCCATTGAAACAATGGATTCGATTAACAAAATTTTCGGTTAACGAACGACCTTCTGGAACGAATTGTGTTCGTTGACCGAGGGACCACTGTACAGTCTGCGTGGAATGTTAGTTCGTGTGCTGAAAAAATATTGATATCTACGATTATGTTATATAAATAAAGTCAAGTAACACTTACCACTTCAATTAATACTTTGTAGTGTTTCCTCTGCGCTTCAGACAGTCTTTTTGCCTTCGAGGAAGACTGTCAGCAAGGTTTTGCAAGAGGTCAGGTGGCAAGTTAGCCCGGGTATCCTTGATGGCTGCCTCTAGCTTCGGGATTGATGATGTGTCAGCGTCGCGCAGACGACGCTTAACAATGGACCACAAATTTTTTATTGGGTTAAGATCTGGGCTACTGCCAGGCCAGTCATTAAGGAAAGGTACCTCACAGTCTTTGAGCCACTGTATGACACTTTTAGCAGTGTGGCATGGGGCACCGTCCTGCATGAAAAGGCTTGCCTTAGCTTTATCAAATGATTCAGGTAAGAAATCACTGAGCAGTTCAAGATAGTTGTACTGATTCATCATCTGGTTCTTAGGGAGGATTACTAGTTCACCAACACCATAATACGTAAAGGAAGCCCAAACCATAAGCGAGGCAGGGTGCTTAACAGTCTTCACTGTGTACTGTGGGAGGTGCGCGTCTGAGTGGGGGGGGGGGCGGTACACCCTCCCTCCATTACTCCCAGTCACAGAAAACGTAGCGAATCCTACCATAATACACTCCTCCATGTCTCTAAATCCCACACTTCATATTTCTTGCAAAATTTCACTCTATTTTCCTTCTGTCTCTTTGTCAACAGAGGTTTACGGCGGGCACGAAAGCTCTTAAATCCCAGGTCATCGTGCAGGGCTTGTTGAACACAACGTAACGAGACGTGACTCAAAAGACGGGGGGGGAGGGTTTCTCTCTTTCACTTCACGTGCTGTGAGTGTGGGATTGGACCGAACTTGTCGAGAAATAACCTTAAGTGTCCGTGGAGACAATAATTTAGGCCTACCAGACTTAGGTAATGGAGCTGGTAACTCGTCCTCTCCAAGGTCACGGAAACGTTTGACAAGATTTTGAACAACTCGTAATGCCACACCAGTCTGAGCCGATACTTCTCTCAGTACATGGTTCGCTTTGTACAATGCAATCACTGCTGCAATATCGTCTCTTGTAGTAACCCTCCTGGACATCTCTGATGGCCACTATGTCGGGTTAATGCACCTTAAACTAGACAAAACATGGCCACCTGGCGCGGGAACCCGCACAAAAAACCTTCCCTTCACAGCTGCCAGAGGCGCACTGACTACAAGCCGTGACGTGTTCTCAGTTGCCAAATGTCAGCACTTGCCAACAAACCAAGCGTTTTGACATTCGCATCCCAGGACAGGCTTCACAACATATGATCTTATTTTTGCGAGAACTTAGTTCGTCGGCCCTATCGCGACTTAACATTCCGCGCAGACTGTATATATTATTGTATATAGCATTCTGCATTTTTTTATTTTTTTATTAAAGTCTTAGTGAATTTAAGCTGATGTAATAGGAGTGTAGATTTTTTAAACTTGCAAGACGGGAGCATATACAGCTTGAAAATCTGTCTCTTGCAGGGTAAAATGATATGCCACTGCCAGACGTAAAATAAAAAGTATTAATTTAAATTATATTTTAACCCACTTTTCCCCAAATTCATGTACAGTAAATAGGATTCAGGTGAATCAAATATGCTGTGATTAAAATTTCTTTTGTTAGAGATTTGGGTAATGAAAGCATAGCATACTTCCAGTTGTCCCTCCCCTACTACTACCCCCTACAGCACTGCAGCATTACCAGATCAATCATAAATTTATACTGTAAATTCACAAGCAAGATTTAAAAATAAATAAGTATACAGTACAGTGGTCCCTCGGTTAACGAGCACAATTCGTTCCAGAAGGTTGCTCGTTAACCGAAAAAGTCGTTAACCGAAACCATTGTTTTAATGGGTTTTGGGTAATTGGTTCCAGCTTACCGAAAATTGCCTAAAATCAACAAAAAAGTAGTAAAGTACACTTACTTTGAGGTGTGTATGTCGAAGGCTCCTGGATGATGATGATGGGAATTAGAATGGGGGTGGAGGAGAAGGGAGTAGAGAAGGCATTGGGGTGGAAGAGAAGTCACCCCATGGTGCCATTTCACCCATAAAATTTTAGTTCTCTTGGTGTAATTCAAGATTATTTTCATTAAATCAACACTGCACTGCATTATATATTGTCAATATGTAAAATAAATTTCAAATTGACCAATAATTTGCTTGGAAACACAGAAAAAAGCATTTAGTTGAAGAGAGTCTCAAGCAAGATGTTACCTCCACTAAAAAGACACAGAGACTGACGCCTGTATGGTGTGTTGACAGGCTGTTAGGCACGCAAAAAACTAGCTTCTTTACTTCAATTATGTTCAATAATTGTTAATTTGACTAAAAAATTTAATATAAAACTTTTAAAATTATTGAATAGTACAAACTTCTTGATATTTACTAAAATAGTAAGGAATTTAAGCCCTAGAACCGATTACTGTATTGGCGGACTAATACTACAGCTGGTGGACCGCCAGATGCAAGCGAAAACATGTGGAGGGGTGCTTGTTAAATACTCGTTAATCAAGGGATTGCTCTTTAACCGAAGTTAAGAATCTAATGGAAGGTAATTCGTTAACCGAAATCTCGTTAACCGGGACGCTCGTTAACCGAGGGATCACTGTATTAATAAATAGATAAGTAAATTGATATCCAGTATAGTCTGCATTTATTCGGTCAATTGAACCCGTGGAGGACCGCGTAAAACGAGAAACGCTTAAATGAAATAACAGAACATATGGGATTAATTGAAATAGAGACTGGGCCGACCCCCCAAACTCCACTTTTTCCTACACAATACGTATGTTTCAGTAAAAATAACATCTTAATTTTATAATGGTATGCATACAGGGCAGTGAAGGTATGGACGGGACACCTGGCTGTTAAGCTTAGACAAGTCGGTAGTAATCCGCACTCCACCGTTAGTCTTAGCCACAGCGACTAGAGGGTGGCACCAAGGGGATGGGTCGTCACCAACGGGTACGATGACACCCTGGGCCACCATGGAATCCAGTTCCTTCTTGACTGAATCCCTGAAGGCGAAAGGAATCAACCGGGGAGTGTGTATGGCAAACGGCTGTGCATCTTCCCGCAGGTGTATCCTCATAGGCGGACCCGCCATAGCCTTCAGTGGCGCGGTCCGTAGGGCCTCCTTCGTCACCAGCACATCTGAGTACTCCTTCAGGAAGTAGGCCCTTGCGGCTGAAGGAGACGTCTCGCTGTGAAGAGGAAGCAGCCGTGACTTGGGTGGAGGCGGGGAGGGAGTGGACGCGGGTTCTAGGCAGCTCTGTGTGGCAGCGCCAGGCGCGTCGCTCGTCGACTCATGCACCCTGCTGGCGGTGTAACGAGCAGCTGGGATCTGCTCGGGAAAGTCTCTGGCCACCACGCCTAACTCCTTGCAGTGCTCCCACGACAACAAGGGTGTAGCGAGAGTAGGCTGCACGTCGATCCATCCGTGACACGACCTGTCGCCGTAGGTGATCTCTTCTTGAAAGGAGCCCACAGCGTCCGGCATCTGGGAACCGTCCGCATTGTAGTACTGCAGCTGCGGCGGTGGTCCCAGGCCGCGTTTGGTGAGGCCCAGTTTCTGGAGGTGCTTTAACCCAATCACCGTAGTATCGGCGCCGGTGTCCGGTATCACCTCGATGTGACCCGACACATCACCGTGTGTGACGGCGACGCGGATAGTAGGGGAAGGGGTAGCCCTGGGGCGTGTGGTCGATTCCACCCTCCTGATGTGACTCCGCTGCTGCTTGGGGCTGCGTGGGCCATCTGGAGGGGGCTGCGTGCGAACCACCCCGAGGGAAGTGCGCTGCTGTCCGCCTCGTCTCGGGCTTTTGGGCTTGGGTTGGCGGCAGCACTTGTCGTAGTGTCCATAGCGACCGCAGGCCTGACACTTGTGGCCTCGTGCAGGGCACCTGTCTGTGTTAGACCAGTGGCCCTTATGGTCACATCCACGATACAGTGCGTCGGCGGCCGGGCAAGTCTTGGGGCTGTGCTGCTTTCCACAGCTGCCACAGGAAGCACTAGGCGGAGGCGTGGAAGAACGTGTGGCAGCCTTCGCGTTGTTGGCCGCCTTCTTATCCTTCTTGTATTGTGAGATAGCTCTCACAGCAGGTGGGGCCCGTAAGGCAGAGGTGGCGGACTTGGTGGCCTCGTATGACCGACATTCATTCACTACCACCTGGAGTGTGGAGGAAGCGTCCAGGGGGATGAGTCGCTGCATCAACTCTTCGTGCCTGACACCTGTCAAGATCCCGTGCTTGATCCAGGCTTCCTCACATTCCCGGCTGTGCGCCTTGCAGAAGTCGATCTCCTCTGACAAACTCTTCAAGCGTACAAAAAGTCGTCAAAGGATTCGTTCTCCGCCTGCTTGCAGCTGGTGAAGCCACGGCGACGCAAAGCCTCGTTGTTCCGACCCTTAACATGCTCCTGTAAAAGGTCGAGCACATCCGTCACTGAAGATGTAGAATCGGGAGGCACTTGCAACGTGTGCTCCAAAACTCTCTGGGTCTCCAGCGACAAACACATCCGCAGTTGGATGAGCTGTTTGTTTGGAGGCATGCTGTCAAGGTCCACCATCCGGGAGTAATCTGTCCAACGCCGCCTCCACTCACGAAAAAGCTGAAACGTGACGTCTGGTGAGAGGGCGGGTAGGGGTTGAACAGATGCCTTGGGAGCTGTTGGGGTAGCAAGAGTACCTGGAGGACGCTGGTGTGGTGGAGGAGGGAGGGTACTGGCGCCTTGGTGCGCGAGTGAGGGAGGGTGGATTAGCGCCAGGGTCGCCAATAGTGCATCAAAACGCGACTTTTCCTCCTCTCTTCGTGTCTCCTCCCTCTGAAGTTCCATCTCTCGGCGCCGCTCGTCTCTGTAATCCATCCACCTCAGAATTGCGGCAATGTCCGTCACTGGAGGTGGAGGATGAGAGTCTGTGCCCGGTAGAGGAGAAGATGGTGGGGAGTCGTGTCTCCCATCTTGACGTTGGCCCTTCTTACCGCCCATCTTAGATGCATGGACTGCGCTGTTTAGTATATAAAGTGGCGCCTCATCAGCTCGAACCACATATATATGACATAAACAGCGCAGAAATAACGCATAGAGTCCACTGTTCTGTCCGTGAGTGAGTGAGTGCGTGCGTGTGTGTGTGTGTGTCTGAGAGAGCACTTCGTGGTGGCCTTAATGCCGGTGGCTAGAGCCGCCGCGGGGGTGAGAACGTTAGTGCCTCCCCGGATGTCACACGAGAAGGGTGTTCATCTGCGTGCTCCGTGGGTACCACAAAAAACAGGCCAATGCTCAACTCTCAGCTCTAGACACACTGATACACTGACACTAACACTGCCACCGTCACTAAAACGCACTGTGACGGAGCAACGCAGCGAAACACAACGCAACACAACACAGCACACACTAAGAGTCACGTGCACATCGCCGGCAGTCGCACATCGCCGGCTAACTGTCCATTGTTCACACACTTGTAAGTCCACAGATCCTACTCACTGTGCCATGAAGGTTCCAAGTGTTCCCTGAAGAATGCAGTGATGGGTAGGGAAACACCGGGTAACACTGAAGTCCATTTATTCGGATAGGAGAAATACAGGTGGTGACTAGCGTGTGCCATGCACGGCTCACGAAGTCAGACTGAGACTGCCTTGCCATATGGCAGCCTCGGGGCAATGTTGCCACATGACACGTGCAGTGTTGCCACGTAATTATATACATAGGTGCTACTCGGCACAGTAGCTTATATACAAGGTTGCTACTCGGCGCAGTAGCTTAGATACATAACCTACAATGATGGCATCGGTGGGGTGCTGTCCCAGAAGAAGGATGACACCAAGTACGTAGTGGCATACTACAGCAAGAAGTTAAGCCCAGCAGAGATAAATTATTGTGTTACTAGGAAGGGACTCTTGACTGTGGTAAAGAGTTCAGACTTTTTCCATCCTTACCTGTATGAATCTAGCTTCACCATCCTGACTGACCACAACAAGGATTCCTTCTTAATTGTTTATCTAGCCATGTCCTATAGTGGGATCAGATATATTAAGATAATTTTTAAAACTCCTCCTCGAGAAGGCAGCTTGATAATTGGCTTCAATGGTGTGCTGTCAAAGAGCATCCTCACAGAGAGGTAGCTGCCCAGATTCTACATCCCCTTTCTTGCAGCTGAACAGCTGATATCTGTTTATTTACTTCATCCAATTTGGCGTTACTGCAATAATGTTGGCAAGTAAATTCTTGGATGGTATAGAAGTCTTTTCTGGAAAGCTACCAGTTTGAACCAAGAGATGCAAATGTTTTCCTGGATTTCTAGTCCTGAAGAATCATTTTCAGGCCTTTAGGTTTCCATTGTCCAGAAAAGGCGTTGACGATGTAGCATCCAGTCCAAGAATGTACTTTAAAAGAAAAAGGATTACTCGCAATTTTTTCCTCATTGTCGTCTAAATCAGGAAAATACTTATGAAATTATATCTGAAGTGACTTCAGATGGTCCAGAATGACTGTTTTAGGTACAGAATCAAGCCACACTAACGCTGTGCTAGTATGCTGCCATATTATTCAAGCATTCTGCTATGAGGGTCAAGCCGTATTTAATTTTATTATGAACTCCCATGTTATCCTCATGCATGACATAAATGAAAACATCGAGCCACGTAATCAAGTTTGTGGACGGCACGATGATGTTTGGTAAGGTAGCAAGACAAGACGATGTCGCAACAATGCAAAAAGACCTACAAGCTGTTCAATGGTATTGAGACTTACAAATTCTCTTTAACAAGAAATGCAAGATTCTACACATAGGATATAACAACCCTAATCACAACTATATCGTTAATAACACTTTCCTGGATACTGTCGACCAGGAGAAAGCACTCGGTGCTGTGATAGAAAGCTGCGCAACAAGTGAAAAAAGTAAACCGAAATTTGGGAATATTATAAAGTGTACTTGCGAATACAAGGATAGGAAAATACTCATTCAACTGTACAAATCACACGTACGTCCCAGTCTGGATTACTGTATACAAGCATGATGGTACAGTATAGGGGTGTTGGTGATACAACGATAACGAGAGTAACTCAAGGGTTCAAGCCTCGACCAGGACAAACGTAAGAAGAGTGTTACCCAGTGTGAGTGTGACCCTACCAAACACCACAGGTTTCCTGGTTCCCGATTTCCTCCTGTACTAGCACTAGTAAGCTGTTAACTGACGAAAATTATATAAAAATTACATAACATACCGAGAAAATGTGCAAAACAGAATGACTAAGATGATTCTGGAACTATACCATTCCTTAGGACTAACAACTCTTATGACAAGGCACAATAGGACAGATATCGATTAAACATAACTTGAACCTTGCCAAGTCATTATGCAGAACAAACATGGAACTGTCTACCAGCCCAAGCTGTGGAATCAAGAACAGTACTGGGCTCCAAAATTGCCCTTGACAAATTTATCAAGAACAATGGAAGGAACCTACACAAGCCACTCACTGACCTGCTTCCCTTGGCATGGTCACTATTAGTGGCCATTAGGTAAATAAGTTAAAAAAAAAAAATTTGCACTTATTACATCTTTATCACCAGTCCTCTCACACAACTTGAACACTTTCCACTGATAAGGAGGATTGTTTTCTTTACTAAACTTTCCTTTCCTTTTCCACAACCCAACATTCCCCTGCTTCATCTGTTCCAGCTCTCTCCCAAAGAAGCACAGAGCTGTTCCACGCTAAGATTTAAAGATTTGGCAACTATCAGATATTATAATCTTAACCCTGGTACTAACTGGGGCACAAATTGTCTTGGATGATCAGTGTTTGTAACATGCCTTTGTTTATCTCGTACTTTCGTCGAGATCCAAAATATCCTTAAGTCTTCAGGGGGTAAAACATCCCTAAGGTAGAGTATCATAACAGGAATAAACGTGAAATCACTGCAATAACCAATCCCAAACCTTGAAGTACTAATTCTTAGTTTCAAGTAGTTATGTATTATGGTATTTAAGGGAAAGTAGTTCATAAATAGTTTCCTTGTGTAGGTTAGATTATAAGAACTGATACTGGTGGTCCAAGAACTTTAGTTGTAATTACATTGTAAGTATCGAAGCAGGCATGATCAAGCATTATATATACACGTGAAGGGTCCAAAAGTAAGATATGAAGAATAAGTAACGTACTTTTACACAATAACCTACATTACAGCACCGGCACAAACAATAATACAATTAAATTAATAGGTACCTTCTCTACCGAGTAGGACCTCCAGTAACATTTAGATTCCTGCCTAGCTTCCTAGCCTGACACAAATTCTAATACCACCTGGTCACTGGATAAGTCTGTTCTCCACCAGGCCGGAACTAAAGAGAGAAGAAACAGCCAAGCGGCTGGCGAACTACTCCAGGAGTGATTCCCACGCATGCGCCGTTTGGCAATACTCGTATATATACCGCAAGTGTTATTTACTAGCAAACCTATCCACTTCAAACGATATATAATCATAATAATCATAATTAAGTATTGCAGGATGTTGTTACTTGTTTAAGATAAGATACATACTAATATAATATTTATAGTACCCCAGCACAACCCTGAGAACTAAGGGTATCACAGACAAGTGACACTGTAGAATCAGTCGCCAGATGATCGCACCTGTTGCAATACTGTTTACAATAATATGCTTTTTACTACCCTCCGGTCTGACCTGTGTCTTCAAGCTACAAGAGGAAATGCAAGTCCATTACATTCTAAACTACACATATCTATTCACATATACAAATATAATTTTGAGTCATGTATAAGTCTTTAAATTATAAAAGCTGGCACGGAACTACGTATTACAATAGTGTGTTACTTTTGTACAGATTTCCACAAGTTTTTTGATACGACGCTCTCTGTCTGGGAAATACTGGCGACGGATGTACTCCTATGGCACTCGGCTCCACTCCACGTCGTCCACTACGAACACTTAGTAAACAACACCGATCTTCACCTCCGTAAGATACTGCATTTCCTTGGGTAAGGTTTAGGCCTCTTCCCGCACCACCTTTCCCAGAGGTATATAAAATATTTCATTTTTTACGAGCGTCCTAAACGCTGCTGCCTTCTGTTAACAATACTATAATTCTCTGATGTAATGTGACAATAACACACTAAGATCTGTTTTGTACTATAATGAAGGAAATCTCATATGAAGATAAAGTAAGAAAATATAGTCGTAGGGTTGTAGAGCGAAGAAAATTAGTAGCATAGCCGATTAGTTATTTAACCGTTTATATATTCTTGGGGGAATCTTCTAAACAACAATTCTAAGTACAGCTGTTTATTAGTTAACTGGATGGCATGAACTCATTAATAGATCATTATACTAACGTTACTAGACACTGACTCTCGGACACAAACATGAAATGGATACGCTTCCCACCGTAAGTAACTCACCCTCTGGATCGCTCTGACAATGACTCACAGGTGACCTGAGGGAGGCCCTGTGGCTGAGGACTCTGTCTGCAGGACCTGGTACTGCTGGGGGGAGTGGTCCCAGTGGGCACTGGACTCTGTCTCCTGTGGGAAACTGCCCAGTGCTTGGAAGGGAAATCCCTCTCCCGACTTCGACTTGTGACGAGTAGGGCCCTTTTATTGGAGGTCTCCGGCCGGCAGGTGTCGTCTCCTAATTATCACTAATCTGGGTGTGTCTAGACCTGTGTGTTTGATCAGGTGTGCGGTCATGTCGCTTATCATGGTACGCCGGTCAGTCATGCTTCCTAATTATTACCGCCCTGGGTGTGTTCAGTCAGATGTCGGTCTACTGGCTGGAGGGCAGCTTCTTGAATTAACAAAATCATGTCGCCTGGTTTCCTATCACACGGTGGCGAAAACTCCTTTTCCCTTTGTGACCGTGACCTCTGTTGGGTCAGGTCTTAATCTCACTTTAATCACTGTAGAGTGGGTCAACTTACGTGGTATACACCTGCTCCACTAGTTACTGCTTATTACCGCAAGCGGTACATAATTATGATGACATATAAACAAATGTTATGTTAGGCTGTAACTCACAATGTAGAGTGTTGAGATGGTTGAAGATGAGAGGCCCAGAAGGAGGTTGGAGGGTGTGAAGGGAGTTTGTTTATGTATAATTATAATCACCTGACTCAGCCATAGCTGACCAGCCAGGGGGCCAGGCTATAGGGTGGGCATTTCAGTTTAGTTAACCATATCTTAGAGTCAACACCTACCCTGGCTTCTCTCTAGACTTTCAACACGTTTGACTATAACCGCCAATCAGACGGTTAGAGGGTGAATAATACTTCTCACGTCGTACACGAATTATAATGTTCGTGTACGACGTGAGAAGTATTATTCACCCTCTAACCGTCTGATTGGCGGTTATACTGCTATATGTGTTGTTTTTCTCTGGGCTGCATGCTTTGGTCTAATAAACAATCATTACAATTCCAAGGTAAATATTTATCGAGAGCACCACTAGAGGAAAGTCGTCTGTCCTGTACGAAGGTAAATATTTATTTAGAGTACCACTAGAGGAAGGTCGTTTGTCCTGTACGAAGGTAAATATTTATTTAGAGTACCACTAGAGGAAGGTCGTTTGTCCTGTACGAAGGTAAATATTTATTTAGAGTACCACTAGAGGAAGGTCGCTTGTCCTGTACGAAGGTAAATATTTATTTAGAGTACCACTAGAGGAAGGTCGTTTGTCCTGTACGAAGGTAAATATTTATTTAGAGTACCACGAGAGGAAGGTCGTTTGTCCTGTACGAAGGTAAATATCTAATAAATGTATACAATATGAGGTACAATTCTTAACATCATAGCAACATTACTATCCTCCTCAGGGTACCAGAGGATGAAGAACGCCTTTCCTGTGTTTCCTCCTCCTCGCGGGACCCGTCAAGAGTGTGGACAAGAAGTCTGTTGATCCCTTTACGAGCTCCGAGAAAATGATAATTGCGAAAGTCGTGGACAGAGTTAACCGACTACTGCTGCTGTTGGGCTATCCAGTCATGGCTTCCTCCCAGAAACACTGAGGACAACTCAACCAGCTGATGGTCCTCTCTCGGTACTGGATTACGACACAGCAATGGAGATTTGTTTCTGTTTTACAGATAACAATGGCAGGATAAGGTCTCATGCTCATGTTTCACTGATTATTGTCAGGCAGCGGTGTTCACATATCACATCAAAAATGCCCTTAAATACCTTAGGAATAATTGCCAATTATTGATTAACTTCATGTATTTCTCTTTTCCTGAAACTTCTGACTGACCATATAAACCAATTCCAGTTGGGCATAAAAATAAATATAAATGAATAGTTTCATTGAAAACCTAACCTAATATAACCTACTTTAGGTATAATTTTGCCACCTTATAATTTTATATATATATATATATATATATATATATATATATATATATATATATATATATATATATACACACAATCAACACCTCAACCCACCGGGATTCAGACACGGCTCACGAGCCCATGACTGGGGCGCTTAACCGATAGACCACCAAGATACTAAAAATAATCCTAGACTCTTATATTTCACACAAAGCCTGTTCAACGAGCTTATGGCGCCATTATAATTTGTTGAGTGCCCTAAGGCCTATTCTATTTGTAGAGTACTAAATTTCGTAAATTTTATTACCATTCTCAGTGACTGATATTATTTGGTTAAGTTCTTAAGGCCTATCCACAGAGTATTTAATTTCAAAATTTTATTACCATTTCAGTGACTTGATATATTATGTTGAAAGTTCCAAGGCCTATTCATTGTAGAGTATTTAATTTATATTTTGCCAATACCATTCCTCAGTGACTGATAATATTTCTGTTGAAAACCCTTAAGGCCTATTCATTTAGAGTATTTAATTTCTTATTTTTAGCAAATTATTTCCTAAGGACTGATATTATTTTGTGAAAGCCTTATACGGTTCGTATGGAAAGCAACATTTGAATACTTCAAATTTATTGTTGCCTGTGTTTAATAATTTATGTCATGTATATAACTTTTATTCCCAGAGAGTAGTGTTTAAAGTTTAAGTTAAGAGGGTGCGCATATTGGTGTACCATTATTTGATTGTGTTTTGTAGTGTTGGAGGGAATATAAGTGTCTAAATTTTTATGTGTGTTCATTCATTCCAGTCACAGACGCTATCCTTCCACGGGTCACGGACAAGTTCATTTGTGTAGTAGATTTGGCGTTCTTGTGCTGGTTCGATTTTTCAAA
>NW_024722227.1:19728839-19777246 GCF_018991925.1 Homarus americanus | reverse complement strand
ACAGTATTGTCTACAGTTGTACCCCACTTAACGCGGGTCAATTGAACCCAGAGGGTCCCGCGGTGAACCGCTATGAACAACAGAACAGGGATTAATTCCAATAGAAACCAGCCCGACCCCCAAACTCCACTTTTGAAGGCACATACCTATGTTGTAGTAAAATAACATCTTAATTTTATGATGGTACATGCACACAATTAATACTTAAGAGAAATAGAGAAATACAGTCGCCAAGTTAATGTCCATTCAAATAATGGAATCAACCTCCCCCTCTCACACTACACTGCCGGCTCTTCCCTCTCAGAGAAATTTTTGAGGGAAAACCACTAAATTTTAATAAATAATACCTCAAATAAAGTTAGGATAATACAATTGACATTGCTGGATTCTTGTAAGACCAGGAATATTTGAATATAAATGTCATGTATTTTGCACAAAAGATAACAGTTACCTAGAAAAAATTTTTATCTAAAATTTGTATGTTTAATGCAAAATATATGATGTTTATATTCAAAATGATCCCAAATTATAAAATTCAGCAATGTAAATTATATTCTGACCGGGTAATTTGTATGAATTTTATGAGCTAAAACAAATATCTTCAGTTAATAAAAAAAAAATAATCTTCGACACTATCTGTCAATCAAAGTACCCCCACCTTGCCCCCCCCTCTTCCAACGCGCGGTCAGTCAACCCTCCCCCACCCCAATCCTCCCTTCCAGGGTTTTATAATTTAGTATTAAATAATACCTCAGATTAAAGTTAGGATAATATAATTGACATTTGCTGGATTCCTTGTAAGACCAGGAATATTTTGAATATAAATGTCATATATTTTGCACAAAAGATAACATAGTTAATTTGAAAAATTTTTTATATAAAATTTGTATGTCTAATGCAAAATATATGATGTTTATATTCAAAATGATCATCAAATTATAAAATTCCAGCAATGTAAATTATATTCAGACCGGGTAATTTGTATGAATTTTATGAGCTAAAACACATATCTTCAGTTAATAAAAAAAATAATAATTCTTCGAGGGTAACAGATGGTCGGTCGGTCCTCCCTCCCCCACCCCCACCAACCGTCCCAAGGAGATGTGTGGGATAACCACTAAATTTTAATAAATAATACCTCAAACTAAAGTTAGGATAATATAATTGACATTGCTGGATTCCTTGTAAGACCAGGAATATTTTGAATATAAATGTCATATATTTTGCACAAAAGATAACATAGTTACTCTGAGAAAAATTTTTATCTGAAAATTTGTATGTCTAATGCAAAATATATGATGTTTTATATTCAAAATGATCCCCAAATTATAAGAATTCCAGCAATGTAAATTATATTCTGGCCGAGTAATTTGTATGAATTTTATGAGCTAAACAGGCAGTCAGGCAGGGTGAGATTGGGAGCAAATCTAAAAATAGTATATGTGGAAAAAATCCGTGTTAAGTGAAAGTTCAGCTCTGGCGGGCACCGCGTATGATAAAACGTTAAGGTGAGGCAAACGTTAGGCGGAAATTAAAATATATATATATATATATATATATATATATATATATATATATATATATATATATATATATATATATATATATATATATATATATATATAGAGTGGGGTATGCTATAACGAACGGATTCTACTACGAATATTCCTATAACGAACGGTTTTACCTATAAAATTGAAAATGCTATAACAAACGAAACTCCTACAACAAATTTTTTTTTCTTTTACTAATTTATTGTTTTTTATTACAAGTATTAATGATATTCTTTATTTCAGGAGTTTAGATGCATATTTATGAGCTTTTTTACAATTTTTTATTATATTTTTCAGTGTTAAGTGGTTGTATTTGGGGGCTGGAACGGATTAATCCTATAATGAACAAATGCTATTACGAACAAGGTTCTATAACCAATTAGATTCGTTATAGCATACCCCACTGTGTATATATATATATATATATATATATATATATATATATATATATATATTAGGAGTAACAGATGGTCGGTCGGTCCTCCTCCCCCCACCCCCACCAACCGTCCCAAGGAGATGTGGGATAACCACTAAATTTTAATAAATAATACCTCAAACTAAAGTTAGGATAATATAATTGACATTGCTGGATTCCTTGTAAGACCAGGAATATTTTGAATATAAATGTCATATATTTTGCACAAAAGATAACATAGTTACTCTGAGAAAATTTTATCTAAAATTTGTATGTCTAATGCAAAATATATGATGTTTATATTCAAAATGATCACCAAATTATAAATTCCAGCAATGTAAATTATATTCTGGCGGTAATTTGTATGAATTTTATGAGCTAAAACAGGCAGTCAGGCAGGGTGGCGGGTGGGGCAAATCTGAAAATAGCGTCTCGGGCAGGACACTCACCACGATATGTGGAAAAAAATCCGTGTTAAGTGAAAGTTCAGCTCTGGCGAGGCACTGCGTATATGATAAAACGTTAAAGTGAAACCGCGTTAGGCGAGTAATACTGTGTGTATATATATATATATATATATATATATATATATATATATATATATATATATATATATATATATATATATATATATATATATATATATATATATATATATATATATATATATATATATTTATTATGTAAATCCACAATGAAAACGTGGATAAGATAAATCTTGATAAAATCACACGGAGTCTAGATTACTACCCAATATAGTGGACTTTATTCCTCCTTGGTATAGATATGTAGATGATGTTCTTTGTCTTTGGCCTAAAAACAGTGACCCATTGGAATTTTTAGACAAGCTTAATAATATTGTCCCTAGTATCACATTCAAAATTGAAAGAGAAATAAGTGAATCCCTTCCATTTCTTGATATGCTTATCATGAGAAATGGCCAAAACTATAATTTAAGGTATATAGAAAGCCCACACAGGTAGGCAGTTTCATTCACTTTTATCCAATCACCTTGAGTCTACCAAAATGTCAGTTTTCTGCTATGTTCCTCACGATGTCTCAAGTATTTGTGACTCTGATTTATTGATTGATGAATTTAAACACATTCGTTCTATTGCACAGAAACTTGGGTACCCTTCTGTGTTTGTTGATCGTTGCTAAAGGGCTAAAAAATCCTTTCATTCCTCTCTCAGACAAGTTCTTACTTAGAATATTTTGACTCTGCCCTATCGTTGATGAATTTGTCCCGTTAGTTCGGTCCCTCAAGCTTCTAAATATTAATGTTGTTTTCAAGTATGACTCAACCATTACCAATATGTTAATAAGGAATAGCCCAAGTTTGAATGTAAATGGAAGTGTTTATTGTATTCCATGTAGCAAATGTAATTGTAATTATGTAGGTCAGACAGGAAAACACACCTCAGAATCAAACAACATAAGTATAATATCAGAACTGCATCTGAAAGCAGTGCCTTGTTCGTTTCATGTTAGGAATAATAATCACCCCATTGCTGGAAAAAGCTTGGAAGTATTCAAATCATCTTGTGTCAGAAAGACTTCTGGTTGAAGCTAGTTTGATTAAGGAATTAAAATCAATAAACCTTAGTGATGGTCAGTTCAAAACTGATAATATGTTACATAAATTTATTTGTCAGTGGCCCAAGGTTAAAAATGCTTTGAAAACCTTTGATCTTGATGTATGACAGTTATTTTGTGGGTCCCTTATTTTACCTGACCTGACTAGTCCGCCGCCACCCTTCTCTTAAGCTCTCTACGGTTGTGTTGGTGTGGGGATTAGTGGATGTCATCATTATGACCTGACCTCATGTTTTAGGTCACCCTGTATTTAAGCCTCTCTCTGTCCATGTAATCCAGTTGCCTCTGAAGATGTCTTGAATAAAGAGAAAAGCTAAGGTACTCGTTGTTTCCATTTTCGTGTGATTTTATCAAGATATATATATGTATATATATATATATATATATATATATATATATATATATATATATATATATATATATATATATATATATATATATATATATATATATATATATATATATATATATATATATATATATATATATATATATATATATATATATATATATATATATATATATATATATATATATATATATATATTATATATATATATTCACAATTTTTTATAATTGCAGTCATGTACTGAATATTCTATGTAAAAAATATAAATTTTAAATGAATTATTTATAGTGTGGTCGACTTTCCTACACAAAGACGGGCTATAAATAACCTCCTTATCACCCCTTCATCCCTCCCCCTCCATCCCTCTGTTCTCAGAGAGAAGGTCTTGGTAAATAACTTTTGTTTGTTTATTTTCATTGTTTGTCTAATTTATCATGTTGTATCAAAGTAATATTACTAAAAATTTTAGGCAGCTACCAAACAGGGAGATACTACCGCCTGGGAAGATATTGGAAGCATAATGTACAGTATTGTCTAATGGTAGATCCTACTTCCATATGGCATCACGAAAATTGTGACCAAGTCTTAAGTTGCTGATCTATCTTTCTGCCTCATTTACACAATTGCAGAGTTTCAATTGTTTCTCTTCCTTTGACAACACAATATACATACAATATAATGTTTCTCACCTTTGATCTTTTTTCCTTTTTGCATTTATTTATGGTTGGTTATTTAAAATAAGGCCAATTCACTTAAAGTATTGGCATCAAATTTTACCGGCTGGTGTACACTAGTGACTCACTTAAGCGTCAGTTATTTAACTGGAACTAATGTCGGTGTGAGTAAAATATTTCTATTTACTTGAAATAAATTTGCCGATTTATTTGTTTATTTATTTATTTATAATATACTGTAATATATTAAACACACTGCAAGTATTTTCTTTAATTATATACAGTAATACCCCGCTTAACTCGGTTTCGCTTAGCGCGATTTCACGTATACGCGGTGCCTCGCCAGAGCCGAACTTTCACTTAACGCGAGTTTTTTCCACATACGCGGAGAGTGTCCGGCTCGAGACGCTACTTTTAGATTCGCCCCACCCGCCTGCTCTCGCCTCCTCCCTCCTCCCTCCACCTGGGCAAGCCGCGCGTGGTAAGGTTGCGCAGTGCATGTCTCTGTTGCGTTATCACTGACGTCATATGACATATCGGACTGTGATTGGCCATGCATCCCTACCCCCCTCTGCTGCTAGCTGTAATTGGCTTAAAGTATTATGACGTGTCCACCCGGGGGAGGGAGGGAGGGAGGAAAGACGACGCTTCACCTAGCCGCGGCAGTTTCATCCCTCCAGGCCACTCCGTGTATACGTGAATCCATTGTTCTGTGAAATGGCTTCCGCCGGACCACCACCGCCACCAGAGACAGACCTTTCCTTACCTGGACCCAGCCGCCCTAATCCCAAGAAGACACGCCGTGGTCTAAGCTACGAAGTGAAATACCAGATCATTCAAGATTTGGAGAAAGGAACACGGCAAGTTGATCTCGCGCGCCAGCATGGCGTCAACGAATTTACGATTCGCACTATCAAGAAGGATGCAGCCAAGATCAAAGAGCACATGAAAATCACAAAGTCTGCAGGTGCTTCAATGATCAAGTATTGCCAGAACAGGGTGCTGGCAAAAGTGGAAAATTTGCTGGCGAGTTATTTGATTCGTCAGGCGCGACGCAACATGGCGGTGGACACGCGCTCAGTGCAGAAGTACGCACGTGAACTACACGCAGCAGTGTCACGTAAGCTGGGAATTGCAGGGCCCAAACCCTTCACTGCTTCCTCTGGTTGGCTGCATAGGTTTAAGAAGAGGAACAAGATCACCAACATCAACATTGGTGGTGAGGAAGCGAGTGCTGACCGTGTGGCGGCTAGAGATTTTCCTCCATTCTTACGTGAGATTATGGAGGAAGGACAGTACACCGACGACCAGGTGTTTAACATGGACGAATCTGGTCTTTTCTGGAAAAAGCTACCGTCCAAGACCTTCGTTGTAAAGACTGCCAGCAAGATTCGGGGTCGGAAGATGCAGAAGGAATGCATCACCGTCCTGTTTACCACCAATGCCTCCGGTACCTGTAAACCAAAGTTATCGGTGATTCACACAGCCTGCAAGCTGCACGCCTACAAGAATATGGACATGAACAAGCTTAATGTCCATTGGCTAACCGCACGTAAGGCGTGGATGTCCTCTTCTCTGTCCCTCTTCTGGTTTGACGACTGTTTTGTTCCTGACGTGAAGAAATTCTGCGAGCAACAGAATGTTCCATTCAACATTTTGTTGCTCCTTGACAACGCACCTGGACACTCGCCCCTACTTATGGATCGTCACCCCAACTTAAAAGTGGTCTTCCTTCCTCCCAACACTACGTCATTAATCCAGCCCATGTACCAGGAGTTGATCTGCAATGTGAAAGCTGCGTACTCTGCAAAGAAGTTCAAGCTCCTGAACGACTCTACCAACACCAAGGATGAGTTGCGTAAGATGGATGACACCGACAGCGAGAGTAAAAGCGACGAGGACAAGGAGCAAGAGGCGGTGACTCAAGAAGTTCTCGTCAAACAGTTTTGGAAGAAGTTTAATGTCAAACAAGCTGTAGACTTCTTGGTGGAGGCATGGGGTCAGCTGTCTCTTGCTACGATTTGTCACGCATGGAGACATGTGTTGCATGGCATGCCAGCTGAGAGGAGGAGTCAACCTGTGACTGGTGAGGTTCAGACTGTTGCAGTAGCAGTGGACCTTGCCAGAGAAGCTGCGCTCAATATTACAGCTGAAGGCTTCTCCGAGACCACCAACGAAGACATCCTGAAGGTGATCAGAGATCCTGAAGTGACTTCCGACGAGATGTTGGAAGAAGATCACGTCAGTGAAGAGGAGGAAGAAGGTGTGTCATTCTCCGGAGAACACAATTTAAGTCATAGTGATATTAAGGGTGCCATGGAGTGTGCAGAGAAAATGAAGTCCTTCCTTTCCCGCGACAATAACGATGACCACTATGAAGTCTTCCATACCCGGCTGGTGCAGGCTATGGAGCCGCACATCACGGTGTATCAAGACAACATAAACACCAGCCGTCAGCAAAGCATAACGGAGTTCTTCGCCCGCAACCCACCACAGCCAGCCCAAGCCAGTGATAGTGACAGGTAGAGACAGTGAAGATGACTTTGAGGGATTTGTCAGGGAGGCCATAACAAGTGTGGGTGACAGTGATGGTGACTCACCTGAGGGCCAGTAGCCTGCCCTCTGCCTCGGAACCAGCCTCCATCCCCGTACGCCGACCCATCTCTTCTACTAACGTAAGTGTTCAACATAACTTTTAGTTTTCCTAACCTAACCTTTATTTTTCCTAACTTAACCTTTGTTTTTCCTAACCTAACCTCTTCTATATTACTTGTTTTTTCATACCATCATAAAGTTAAGATAAAATTTTTACGACAACATAGTTGTGTGTCGTCAAAAAGTGGAGTTTGGGGGTCGGGCCAGTTTCTATTGGAATTAATCCCATATGTTCTGTTGTTCACTTAGCGTGGTTTTCACTTAACACGGTACTCTGTGGGTTTTATTGACCGCGTTAAGCGGGGTACTACTGTACTTGTTTTGCGAAAAAGGGAGGCTACCATTATACCTGGTAGGTGAAGTTGACCAGACATTTATGATCATTAAGGACCAAACTCCGAATCCATGACGTGACTTCTGTTCATAATTTATATCCTAAATTTACCACTGTCGGTAGTTTCAAGAATTATCGCAGTCATTTACTGAATATTCTTTGTAAAAAAATCAATTTTAAATGAATTATTTATAGGAGATAAGTATTATGATCAGTAAATATACAGATATGCATTACTGACCACCTCCGAACACAAGGACGGCTAAAAATAGCCACAGGCGGTCACAGTCAAGGTCACTTCCCCTTTCTTGTCACTGGCAAATGGGGGTGGGGGTCGGTGATGATAGCAGCTGTGTTTATTACCGGGGTATAATGTTCTTTTACGGTATGTTAGACTGGTTTATAATACATTTTTATTATTTTAACATACCGGTAATCTTCATTTTAATCCAGCTTCCCAAACGTAAGTTTCAGTATAAAATAATTAGTGGTAGGACCTTGTGAGTGGCTTACCATGTTTCTATCACCACTCTTGACACGCTAAACCCCAATATTTAAGAGGTAAGAATTTTATCTCTGGTGCTTAAGACGACCCCCTAACTTTGGGCTGATTTTTTTATGGTTCAAATTCCGTCTTGTAGGCCGAGATATACGGTAAGTCGATCGTTGGGAGGTCCGGGATCACTGCACTTCTACCGCCTACACAGCCAGCACTTACTGTTATACTTTGAATTGACAGCACTCTGTCGATGGACCCGGCTGAGACCTCGTTGCCTTTAGCGACAGACTTCTTTGATGAGCGGGACAGGGGACGTGTTTGCTGGCCCTCCTTGGTTATCACACTCTCATTGTGAGAGGAGCTCCAGCCCCTATATATTGGAGGAGCCGGAGGGTGACCTCTCCTACTTAAGTGGGTGTGTCTTGACCGGGTTGTTGGGTTGGGTAACAGGGCGGCTGATTAGCGGGTCCTTGATCTCCCTTGGGTCAGGTCTGGACAGCTGTTTGCCCAGGTGAGGTCATGTCGCAGGACAGTAGTGCTTTGTAATTATTACCTCCCGGGTGGGTCTTGGCCAGGTGTGGTTTCCTTAACACGGTTATATCTATAACCTTAGGGTTACGCAAGTACTTAGGCCGTGGTCAGGTCTTGACCTGCAGTGTGTCAACCTGTGGTGTTAGGGTACCACGCGGTCTGTACTGTATTTGCTGTTATATGTGATGTAATTCTGGGCTGTAAGCTTTGGTCTGATATTCAATCATTACAGATAAGTGCCCCAATCTCAGTCCGATACGTCATATGACGTCTGCGATAACGCAATAGCGACATACTGCACATCCATATCCGCGCCGCTTCCTGTGTATGGTCGAGAAAGAACCGCGTGAATAAAAAATGGCGTGGCGCGTCTGAACCTGCAGCCGCTCTCTGCATAAATTACCAAATTTACCACATAATTAAAGCATTTTCATTCTGACAAGGCACAGCGTAAATGACCAAACGCGTAAACAAAAAATGTGTAAATCCAGACTATACTGTATCTCATTTTACCATTGCCATAATCCATGCAAAGTGATTTTTTTCATTGGGAATGAATGTGAATTAAGTTACAATGTACTGAGGGTTGTTAATAGTCGAACAAAAATCATATCCAAATACAGTAATACCCCGCATTACGCGTTTCAGTTTTACGCGTTTCTACATTTACTCGGTACCCCGCCAGAACTGGAATTCCCGCTTTACGTGGTGCATCTACTCATATACGCGCCGCGCCATTTTTTGATTCAAACCTCCCGCCATCTCTCCAGCCATCTCACCATGTTGGGTAAGCGGCGCGAGTAGGTTGCGCAGTGCATGTCTTTGTTGCGTTATCGGTGACGTCATATGATGTATCGGGCTGTGATTGGGCCACGCATCCTTACCTCCCTCCCCGCTAGCTGTGATTGGTTTAATGTAATATGACGTGCCCTGCCGCTGGAGGGATGAAGCCCCTTGACCTACCCGCGTCAGTTACACCCCTCCCGGCTACACCGTGTATATCGGTATCTATTGTTCCATAAGAATGGCTGCCACCGGACCACCACCACCACAGAAACACCTTACATTACCTGGACCCAGCCTCCCTAAGCCAAAGAAGATACGACGTGCCCTAAGCTACGATGTGAAGTACAAGATTATTCAAGAGTTGGAGAAAGGAACACGACAAGTTGATTTGGCGCGCCAGCATGGCATGAACGAATCTATGATCTGGACGATATAGAAAGATGCAGCCAAGATAATAGATCACATGAACATTACAAAGTCTGCAGGTGCTTCAATGATCAAGTATTGCCAGAACAAGGTGCTTCTCAAGACAGAAAATTTACTTGTGCTGGCTGTGTCGGCGGTAGAAGTGCAGTGATCCCGGACCTCCCAACGATCGACTTAGTGAAGTGCCCATTCGACTTGTGAAGTTAAACGATCATAGTCTATCATACCCTGTGTACGAAACCCCCCATTAATTCCCCCTATGCAATTAGGAAAATAAAGCTGTAACATGAATTTGTGTTTTATATACTACACTTGTACTGAGCCTGTGTTAATATACGTAGTCACCCCCCACACCCTCGAGACACGCTACCAAACTTCCTGTCTTTACAGCCTCCTACTATAAATACTCTACCTATATGTAATATCCTCTTCTGGTGAGTTTTGTCTCATTACATATCCTTACCTCCCTCCGCCGCTAGCTGCTATTGGTCTAATGTTATATGACGTGGCCTGGCACGGGAGGGAAGCTACTGACCTAGCCTCGTCAGTTTCATTGTTCTCAGTCACAATGTATACTGTTCTCTCTTGTGCCCGCTAATCTGTTCAACAGTGGCATCTGCTGGACCCCCACCACCCCAGGAAAACCTTGATTTACTGTACCTGGACCAAGCCGCCCCAAGCCCAAGAAGATACGACGTGCCCTAAGTTACGAAGTTAAGTACAAGATCATCCAAGAGTTGGAGAAAGGAACAAGACAGGTTGATTTGGCGCGGCAGCATGGTGTGAACGAATGTTCAATCCGGACGATAAAGAAGGATGCAGCCAAGATAAAATATCACATGAACATCACAAAGTCTACAGGTGCTTCAATGATCAAGTATTGCCACAACAAGGTGCTTCTCAAGACGGAGAAGTTACTTGTGAGCTACTTGATTCATCAGGCAAGACGGAACATGGCGGTTGACACACGCTCAGTTCAGGAGTACGCACATGAACTGTACGCAGCAGTAGGGTGTGTCATACGGAGGCGAATTTTTTTTTTTTGAGTTTGAAAAATCGGCCCATGGTATTAATGATGTAGTTCTATGTGCAGAATCATGTGATATCTTCAGATTTGAAAAGTTTTCATTTTTGGCTAGGTAAATTTTAACTTGAAATCTTATGAAAATTCAGTATTCCCACCCTTTTACCAACACCACTAAATAGCTTATTTAAAGTAAAAGTAAATGTATCAGGTTAATTTATTAGGATGAAAATGATCCAGAATAGTGAAACGAATGATCTTGACACATTTATTAAATTTAATATTCCTTTAGAAAACAAAATCATCAAATACAAAAACCGGTTTTACTACTACGACCCGGTGTTGCTGCACACCATAGAGAACATGTCTTTCTTGCTTCTGTTTCTACTCATCACCTCCCTGCTGACCACCTGAGCTCGAATGTAGCCTTCCCTCCTCTCCTGGCTGTACACGTGACTGCTGGCCTCGCTCACTTGCTGTACACAACGCTCTATACTCTGGGTGTGCGAGGGCCAGGAAGGGACATGCATGGGGTTGTCCAGGAAAGCTCTGACTTGAACATTGGTGAGGCTGCAGGTAAGAGGGGGCTCACTGCCAGCCTGGATGTTATCCAGATCTATGAGATCAGTGAGGGTCTTGGCACCTAGATTGACTTCAGGAGTCTTCCTGACCCTGAAGGTCCACCAACTGATTCGTCATGCCCAGATCCTCTCACAAGTCTCATATCCAAGATCTTTTTGACTGCCACTCTTCTCTCCTCCTCATCCTTACTGCAGAGCATTGTCTGCAGAACTGCCTCGATGAGCATACGGAAGATCTCCCTCACAGTCTGCTCCACAATCTGAACAACCTTCCTTGGCTGACTCCTCAGGAGCTCAAGCTGGAAGAGAACATGCCTCGGACCTTCGGAGAACGATGACTTGACCTTGGTGTTGAACCAATTTGGCAAGTAGACACTCACGATGAATTGGACATAAGTCTCAGGTTGTGAAGCTGGTTCCCTTTCAGTTTATGATGAGCGACCCAAATTCTGCAGAACCTGAGAGCCGTTGTGAGCCACCTAGAATGTGAGACTGGACCTATCTGCAGGTAAGCAAGTCTATCATCAGGCATGACCCCAGTTTTGATGGCACTGCAAATCATGTAACCATAGTACTGGTCAGTACTCAGGTCGTCAATGACAGTATGTGCAAGCTCAACGAGTGGAGGGCCAACTGTGATTTTTTCAAAGCTCGTATTTATTTCTAACTCATTGGCAGAGTCCAGCATCTTGCCAAGAGGACCAGACCATCTGTTGTTTGAAAGAGTCTTGCCATCCAGCTCCTGGATCAGATGTCTGAGTGGCAACTCGTTGGTGTGGAGGTCACAAACAATCCAGACCAGCTTCCTCCCAATCTTCCGCTCTATCCACTGTATGCCCCCCCTTGCCACCCTGTGTTCGTGTTGGTGCTGTCCCCTCCAATGGCCTGCAGGGTCTGGTCTACGTTCCTCTCTCTGAGCCAGTTCACAATGTTATCTGCCACTATCTCAGCTGGTTTCCTGATGTCATCTTTCTCTGGAGTGAAATGCCACAAATACTTCCCTCCTGGTTCACTGCAGCAGGAGTAGTGTTCCTCCTTCACCATGGCAGGGAACAACTTGTCAGAATCTCCAACTTTCATGAACACTTAGTGTCATCCCTTCTCCCATCAAAGAACAAACAATTGATTCCATTTTCTCTTATCCCCTTATCAAACTCCTCTTCTAGGTTACTGACAAGTTTCTCCTGAGCTCTCCTTACTTTGTTATGATCTATCACCAGGTGAACATCATCAGGTGTTATCAAACCACCGTCCAATCCAGGCAGCTGTTGCTATCTCTGCAGTTTCTCTGAGACCAGTGTGGTGTCGCATGCTGGCCAAGACTATGCTCGGGATATCTTTCCTATTTCGAATCTTATGCCTGGAAGGTTTGGGATCATTATTTTCTGGGTTAGGGACAAAGTCACCATTCTCCTGGTCAGCACTCGGATCAGCCATGGGGAAGTCATTAAACTCTGAATCAGCTTGACTCTAATCATCGGCCTTTTTTACCTCACCCTGGGCCTTCTCAAGTCTCTTTTCCTCGGCAACTCTTCTCCTCTTCTGTCTCTCTGTGGCAGCCTCCTGTCTCTTGGACTCCGGAATATCTTGGCTAGAAATCATGAGAGCCCCTATACTGCCAGTCTTCTCTCTCTGTGCTTTGACAAATGCCAGTTCGATCACAGGAATCTTCAGTTCACGCTTGCAAATACAGGAGATGTGGGCCTCGGATTTACAGTCACGATCGCATCCAAACTCAGGACAGAGAACAATTGGGCACTTGCAAGTAATTATGTCAAATAACTGGTCCAGTTGCTTGGCAAAGCTGTCCTTAACTGCAAGTTTTCCTCTCCCAAGAGAGATATCTCTTGCCTTTTCCCAACTGGCTAGCAGTCTCTCACTAATCTTCTTCTGACTTGTTATGACTGGAGGCTTGAACTGAGCGTTAGCCAGAGTGTACTGTGCCAAGACAGCTTTGGTCATATCACTGGCAATGTCTTTGTTTGTGTAAGTTCTTTGGTTCTTTTTACTGATTTGCCTGATTAAAACACCGTATCTCAAAGCATCTCTCAATGTAGGCAACTCCGACTTCAGGAGCTCTCTCCCAGACCCAAGATAGTGACTGAGATGGCTGGATTTTTGGTTCCTCGTCCTGACACAAGCAGCCATCGCAAATATTATCAACTTATAAATGCATCAGAATCTGAAACAGAAAAAAATATTGTTAGTTGGGTTGTTAAAGAATGAAGTCAGAAAGCAATGTTCACTATTTAATTGTAATGCACTAATGCAGCTGTACGTTAGATTTTCGATAAATTTCACCTACCTAAAAGGTTGCAAAATATTGAAACTGAAATTATTTTCTGTTTATATACACTAAAATCTACCAAAAAAGTGATGGGCCATTAGTTTTAGCTGATCTTCCCTCCTATGACACACCCTAACGCAGCAGTGTCACGTAAGATGGGAATTGCAGAGCCCAAACCCTTCAATGCTTCCTCTGGGTGGTTGCACAGGTTTAAGAAGAGGAACAAGATCACCAACACCAACATTGTTGGTAAGAAGCGAGTGCTGACCGTGTTGCGGCTAGGGATTTTCCTCCGTTTTAACGTGAGATTATGGAGGAAGGACAGTACACAGACGACCAGGTGTTCAACATGGACGAATCCGGTCTGTTTTGGAAAAAGCTACCTTCCAAGACCTTCATTGTCAAGTCTGCCAGCAAGTATCGGGGCCGGAAGTTGCAGAAGGAGCGCATCACCGTCCTCTTTACCACCAATGCCTCCGGTTCCTGTAAACTCAAGTTATCGGTGATCCACACAGCTCACACGCCTACAAGAACATGGACATGACCAAGCTAAATGTCCACCGGCTGACCGCACGTAAGGCGTGGATGTTCTCTACTCTGTCCGTGTCTTGGTTTGATGATTGTTTCGTTCCCGACGTGAAGAAATTCTGTGAGCAACAGAATGTTCCATTCAAGATTTTGTTTCTGCTTGACAACCCACCAGGACACTCGCCCCTACTGTTGGATCGTCACCCCAAAGTAAAAGTGGTCTATCTTCCTCCCAACACTACGTCATTAATCCAGCCCATGGACCAAGAATTAATCTGCAATGTGAAAGCTGCATTCTCTGCAAAGAAGTTTAAGCTCCTGAATGACTATACCAACACCAAGGATGAGTTGCGTAACCTGGGTGACACCGATAGCAAGAGCGACGAGGACGAGGAACAACAGTTGGACTTCTTGGTGGAGGCATGGGATCAGCTGTCTGTAGCAACGGTTCGTAACTCATGGAGACATGTGTTGCAAGGTATCGCAGGTGGGAGGTAGAGTCAACCTGTGACTGGTGAGGTTCAAACTGTTGCAGTAGCAGTGGACCCTGCCAGAGAAGCTGCGCAGAGTGTTACAGCTGCAGGCTTCTCCGAGACCACCAACGATGACATATGGAGGTGATAAGGGATCTTGATGTGACTGCCGACGAAATGTTAGAAGACGATCACGTCAGTGAAGAGACAGGCGGTGCGTCATCCCGAGAAGAACACAAGTTATTGCATGGTAATGTAAGGGGTGCCATCAAGTGTGTAGAGAAACTGAAGCTCCTCCTTTCCGACGACCCTGACGATAACCGGTATGAAGTCTTCACTACCCAGCTGTTGCAGACTATGGAGCCCTACATCAAGGTGTATCACGACAACATCAACACTAGCCGTCAACAAAGCATTACCGAGTTCTTCGCCCGCAACCCACCACAGCCAGCCCAAGCCTGTGATAGTGACAGAGACAGTGATGGTGACTTTGAGGGATTTGTCAGGGAGGCCCTGACAAGTGTGGATGACAGTGATGGTGACTCACCTGAGGGCCAGTAGTCTGCCCTCTGCCTCGGAACCAGCCTCCATTCACGTACGCCGACCCATCTCTTCTACTAACGTAAGTGTTAAACCTAACCTTGATTTTTCCTAACATAACCTAACCTTATACGTAAGTGTTAAACCTTGATTTTTCCTAACATAACCTAACCTTAGGTTTGTGTTAAACCTTGATTTTTTAAAACATAACCAACCTTACGTAAGTGTTAAACCTTGATTTTTTCTAACCTAACCTACCATGACGTAAGTGTTAAACCTTGATTTTTCTTTTACCTGGTACAGTATATTATTCTCTTATTGATATTTCTCTTCTATATTATGTGTGTGTGCATACCATCATAAAGTTAAGATGTTATTTTTACTAAAACGTACGTATTGTGTCAGGAAAAAGTGGAGTTTGGGGGTCGGCCCAGTCTCTATTTCAATTAATCCCCTATGTTCTGTTGTTCAGTTTACACGTTTCCTACTTTACGCAGGCCTCCGTGGGCTCAATTGACCGCGTAAAGCGGGGTTGCACTGTTGTTCATCGGTGTCATAAATGTATTAATTCTTGGGTACATCCAGGGTGTCATCCACGAATAATAGAGTTTCGCAAATTTTTAGGGCATGCTGTACTTGATAGTACAGGTTGACAACCCTTTATCCAAAATTCCGAAAACCGAAAAGCTCTGTAAACCGATTTTTTTTTTTGGAGCAATTTTTTTTTTTTTTTTTAAGCCCACCAGGGCACAGGTCACTGACCCACATCGGGGCCTGGGGGGTGAAAATGTAATAGTAATAATAATAATAATAATAATAATATTTATAATGATGATTGTTGCGTTTTAAATGCAGGAAAGTGGTTTTCTTCCCGTAGAACTCGGATACCTTCACACTGGTTACTCACCCAGGAGATTATGGTGTATCACTACGTAGAATTTCACTCTGCTTCCGGCATTCAATGCGTTGTGTACTTGATAAATGATGATTTAATGAATTCCATTAACTTCCAACATCCATCTAAGTTATTGGTTTTACTTTGTCATAACCAATCAGTCATTACCCTTGGTAATAATAATAATAGAGGGATCACAGATACGGGCAGATGATTGCACTTACGTTTATTTGGCACAATTCCATACACTGGACTTATAATTTGCATGGATAGGTCAGTCACTCACATTCGCGCCACAGTACCGTAAGTTATAAGGGAGAGTTTGTCAACCTGGAGAATTAATCGTTTAGATCTATTAGGCCGGCCTGGAGTGCTCTTGTAGCAACCAGGCCCTCACCATTGATCACTTCCTTTACAGGATGTGTTAACTTGTCGCTGGACTTAACAAAAATCTCGGGGATTTGCACACACAGACTCGCAGCACTGGTAGAACTGTATGGCCCCTGTTCTTAAGTCCGCGGAGCAGGAGGTCTTCTCTAACCCATGGTCTAAAGCCCACTGGCTAAATTGGTTTTTTGAGGCGTGAAGTGATGAACAGTACACACTGTCTCACTGACCTGCCCCCCTATCCGCTGGCTAACATACCACTAATTGAAAACATGTCCCAGTTATGGCTGGCCTGTTACCTTATCTCTACCATAAACAAACATTTGGGATGGGTTGTGCGGGAGGCCCAACGCAACCCATGACAATGATAATACAGTAATAATAATTATTCAGAGTAAATAAAAATTTTAATAAAAAATACACAAAAATAAAATAAGCATGATGATGATAATAATAATAATAATAATAATAATAATAATAATAATAATAATAATACTGTAATAATAAAATAATAATAATAATAAAGAAATACAAGAATGAAAAAAAGATCAAAAGTGAGAAACACGACCTAGACCTATGAATTATTATTATTATAATTATTATTATTATTACATTTTAGCCCCCAGGCCCCAATGTGGGTCAGTGACCTGTGCCCGGGTGGGCTGATCCCTGTAAAAAAAAAAAAAAATAATAATAATAATAATAATATCTGAAATACGAAAAATTCCAAAAACCGAAATGCATCTGGTCCCAAGGATTTCGGATAAGGGATTGTCAACCTGTGGTATAATGTCATTAACAACGGTCTCATTTGTTTATACTGTTCTAGCATTTTTTTTCACGACATGCCACTGGTACAAGGTAGTACAGTACTGTACAGGTATTATTATGTTTAAAATATTTTTATAACATTTGGCTTCTTGTTATAACTGCAGTATTATTGTTAATGATAAGATTATCATTGTTTAATTATTATTGTATTTGTAGTACACTACAGTATAGTTCTGTACTGTATTCCTGTACAGTACTACAGTACTTTTTTTTTTCAAATTGTAATATTCTTACAGTATAATATTTATAATCTACATATTAGAGAGGTTAGGATATTCAATAAATGATAATCATTACTTTTGGAGTACATTACAGTATTTGTTAAAGATGTATTTATGTGTTTCTATGATTTTATCTTCACTAGGCAGAACAACATCCTGTAAAGGAAGGACTGTGCTATAAAAACTGTGACCCACCACACGAGTTCCAAGTGGAGATCCGCAATGCTAATATTACCACAATAGAGGAAGCTCTCTCCTATGCTTGTAAAAAACACGGCAACAAAAAAGCACTTGGAACAAGACAGATATTGCAAGAATCAGAAGAACTTCAGAAGAATGGCAAAGTTTTCAAAAAGGTTAACAGTATTGTGATTACTCTTTCTGTAATTTAGTTATTAATGTATTTTATGACCAGTCATGGCCACTTATTCCTTCAAGATTTTAATCAAGTTCTCGGTTTCTAGTTCAATTTTGTATCATTAATCTTACTTTATCTATATTTCTGAGGTGATTGTAGACTGCACATTAGCCTGTCGCTCCCTGTTCACTAGTACAGTACAGTAATTTTGAAGTACTGCACATATTTATTTCTTCACAATATTAACTGGAAGTCATGAGTGATGTCATTATAATGATTTCTGTGTTTACATTAAAGGATTGACATCACATGTATGTGATCTTTAAGGTACAGTATAGCTAATCAAAGTAATAATTCTTGTTACAGTATGAACTTGGAGAATATTCCTGGCTCACATACACTGAAGTGGATAACCTGGCTCACAAGTTTGGCTGTGGCCTCCGGGCTGTTGGCCATAGACCCAAACAAAATATTGTGATATTTGCAGAGACCAGAAAAGAATGGTTAATATCTGCAATTGGATGCTTTAGACAAAGCATTCCATTGTGTACACTGTATGCCACACTTGGGGATGAAGCAGTTGTCCATGGTATTAATGAAACTGAGGTAAGCTTTTCTGCAGTGTAATTGAAGAGTTCTTTTCCAAAATGTGATGTACAATACAGTACTGTAATGCCTGATGCATGGATTGTGCTCACCAAATAACTACAGTATAAGCTTGATTGTGAATAACCAGAGATGAGTGCTCCTATGCCATCTCACAGCATGAATCATCTTCTGATAATGGTAAATAACTAGCAGGAATAGTTCAACATGTTAAATAAAAGGGTGAATATCACATATAGTTCAGGGTATTTGGAAATTACATTTTCAAAAGTACAGAAGTATGTTGTTATAATCCAGACTGTTTATGCTGTTACCCTAAAGTGAGATTGTCATTGAATTCTTGGTTATGTAGGCAGAAGTTTGCTAGGTTACATAGATTTAATACATATACAGTGGTCCCTCGGTTAACGAAAACAATTCGTTCCACAGAGTTGTTCGTTAACCGAAAAGTTCGTTAACCAAATCCATTATTTCAATTGGATATTGGGTAATTGGTTCCAGCTCACAGAAAAGTACATACAAAGTATAAAAAAATGCAGTAAAGTACACTTACTTTGAGGTGTGTATGTAGAAGGTTGCTGGTTGATGATGATGATGGGAATTAGAAGTAGGGGGTGAAGCAGGAGAAGGGAGAAGAGAAGGAAGTAGGGATGGAGGAGAAATCGCCTTTCTTTGGACCCATGCTTGATGCAGTAATTTCACCAATAAAATTTTAAGTTCACTAGGTGTAATTCAAGATTATTTTATTTAAATCAACACTGCATTGCGCTATATACTGTATTATCAATATGTTAACTAAATTTCAGAATGACCAATAATTTTAATGTAAAAATACTCTGTATTCAAGAGATCGACAAACACGATTTTTCCTCCACTGTAAACAAAGTTAAACTGACGCTTTGACAGGTGAGTCAAGCGGCTGATGGGTGCACAAAAAACTAGTTCCCTGTACAGTGATCGCTCGGTTAACGAGCGCCTTGGTTAATGAGATTTCGGTTAACGAATTACCTTCCATAAGATTCTTAACTTCGGTTAACGAGCATTCCCTCGATTAACGAATTCCTTACGGGCGGCCCTCAACATGTCTTTGCTTGCACACCAGCTGTCGTATTAGTTCGCCAATACAGTAATCGGTTCTCGGGCTTAAATTCCTTACCGTTTTAGTAAATATCAAGAAGGTTGTACTATTCAATAATTTTAAAAGTTTTATATTAAATTTTTTAGTAATTTTAACAATTATTGAACATAATTGAAGTACAGGAAACTAGTTTTATGCGCGCCAAACAGCCTGTCAACACACCAAACAGACGTCAGTCTTTGTGTCTTTTCAGTGGAGGTAACATCTTGCTTGAGACTCTCTTCAACATAAATGCTTTTTTCTGTGTTTTCAGTCAAATTATTGGTCATTTTGAAATTTATTTTACATATTGATGATATATAGCACAGTGCAGTGTTAATTTAAAGAAAATATTCTTTATTTACAGCAATTAAACTGAAAATATCACATGTTGAAATTGTTTTTGAATCCAGCATGGGTCCCAAGAAATCTAGAAAAGTGATTTCAATTCAGATGAAACAGGAATTAATTAGAGAACATGAAGAAGGCATTACAACAAATGTGCTAAGCAAAGAATATGGCATGTCGACAACAATTGTGTCGACAATTCTTGCACAGAAAGACAAATTTAAGGAAGTGAAAGTGAGAGACAAATCTACCAGTGTTCAAAGGTAGATCCCTAATAGCAGAAACAGAGAGGTTACTTCTCATCTGCCTTAGGGAAAAACAGATCAAAGGTGATTCAATTTCTACTGAATTTATTTGTGAAAGAGCCATGGAAATATACGAACATTTAAAGGAAGATCAACCTGGTTCTTCAGGCACAGAATTTGAAGATTTTAGGGCCAGCAAGGGCGGTTCGAAAAATTTAAGAAAAGAAGTGACATATATAGTGTTGTTAGGCATGGTGAGGCTGCCAGTGCTGATAAGGAAGGGGCAGCAAAGTTTTTAGTGGAATTTAAAAAACTGATGGATACAGAAAATTATCTTCCACAGCAAGTGTTCAATGTAGACGAAACTGGGCTGTTCTGAAAAAAGATACCCAAAAGAACATTCATCACCAGAGATGAAGCCTCTTTACCTGGGCATAAACCCATGAAAGACTGTCTTACTCTATTGCTTGGTGCCAATGCTTCAGGGGATTTCCGACTGAAGCCTATGCTTGTCTACCACTCTGAGAACCCCAGGGTGTTCAAGCAACAAAAAATGGTAAGAGGACGGCTTGGAGTTTATTAGAAATCCAACTGTAAGGCATGGGTAACAAGACAGCTCTTTAATGAATGGGCTGTTGAGGTATTTTGCCCTTCTGTGAAGAACTACCTAACCACCAATAAACTCCCTTTAAAGGCTCTTCTCCTCATGGGTAATGCCCCTGTTCATGACCCTCAACTTGCCAGAACTCTGGAGTCTCAATTTGACTTTGTCAAAGTGTTGTTTTTGCCTCCCAACACTACATCAATCATACATCCAATGGACCAGAATGTGATCAACAACTTTAAGAAGCTGTACATGAAGAAAATGTTCAGGAGGTGTCATCAGGCAACTTCCACTGATCCTGAACTAACACTGGCACAGTTCTGGAAGACACAGTTTAACATCCTGGAGGCTGTAAAATTGATTGTGTCCTCATGGCAAGAAGTCTCCACTAGAACCCCCAACTCTTCATGGAAAGCACTGTGGGCATCAGTAGTCCATGATTTTGAGGGATTTCAGGATGAAACAGAGTTGCACCAGGAGATTGTGTCCATTGGTCAGTCATTGGGCCTTGAAGTGGAGGAGGAGGATGTGGAAGAGCTTGTGATGTCTCATGAGCAGGAACTTACTCCTGATGACTTGCAGCAACTGGATGAGATGTTAGAGGCTGACAGTGGTGAGATGGAAACGGAAATTGATGACCATATGTCAACTTCAGAGTTGAAAGATGTTGTTCACCACTGGGAGAAGTTCAGGAAACTGGCTTCAAGGCACCCAGATGTGGAAAAGTCTGAACTAGCTTTGTGTCATGTTGAGGACACAGTGGTCTCCTTCTTCAAACATCAGTTAATAATGAGGAGAAGAGATGCCCCACAGACAAAAATTGACAGTTTCTTCAGTAAAAGGCAGCAGGAACAAGATGCTAGCCCTCAGCCTTCCACTTCAAGAAGGAGAGAGGATGTTCCTGGTGGAGAATCTGTCAGTCCAGAGGTTCCTGACATTTTCATGGAAGGTGACTCACCTTCCAAGAAGCAGTAAAATGCTTCTCCTCCACCTCCACTTCCTTCTCTTCTCCCTTCTCCACCTCCCACTTCAAATTCACGTCAGCATCGTCATCCAGGAGCCTTCTACATACACACCTCAAAGTAAGTGTACTTTATACCTTTTTTGTTGACTTTAGGCAATTTTCGGTGAGCTGGAACGAATTGCCCGAAAACCCATTGAAATCATGGTTTCGGTTAACGAATTTTTCGGTTAACGAGCAACCTTCTGGAACAAATTGTGCTCGTTAACCGAGGGACCACTGTACTGCATATATTATCAATATGTTAACTAAATTTTAAAATGACTAATATTTTTAATATAAAAAATGCAAAAATATTAAAGAGCACAACTTTATTGATACAGTTGTACCCCACTTAACGCGGTCAATTGAACCCAGAGGGTCCCGCGTTAAGTGAAATCCGCGTTAAGTGAACAACAGAACATATGGGATTAATTCCAATAGAAACCGGCCTGACCCCCAAACTCCACTTTTTTAAGGCACATACCTATGTTGTAGTAAAAATAACATCTTAATTTTATGATGGTACATGCACACAATTAATACTTAAGAGAAATAGAGAAATACAGTCGCCAAGTTAATGTCCATTCAAATAATGGACTCAACTCCCTCCCTCTCTCACACTACACTCGCTGGCTCTTCCCTCTCAGAGAAATTTTTGGGGGAAAACCACTAAATTTTAATAAATAATACCTCAAACTAAAGTTAGGATAATACAATTGACATTGCTGGATTCCTTGTAAGACCAGGAATATTTTGAATATAAATGTCATATATTTTGCACAAAAGATAACATAGTTACCTAGAGAAAAATTTGTTATCTAAAATTTGTATGTTTAATGAAAAATATATGATGTTTATATTCAAAATGATCACCAAATTATAAGAATTCCAGCAATGTAAATTATATTCTGACCGGGTAATTTGTATGAATTTTATGAGCTAAAACAAATATCTTCAGTTAATAAAAAAAAAAATTAATCTTCACAACACTATCTGTCAATCAAAGTACCCCACCTTGCCTCCCCCCCTCTTCCAACCGCGCGGTCAGTCCCAACCCTCCCCCCCACCCCCCACCAATCCTCCCTTCCAGGGTTTTTAACATTTAGTATTAAATAATACCTCAGATTAAAGTTAGGATAATATAATTGACATTGCTGGATTCCTTGTAAGACCAGGAATATTTTGAATATAAATGTCATATATTTTGCACAAAAGATAACATAGTTAATTTGAGAAATATTTTTATCTAAAATTTGTATGTCTAATGCAAAAATATGATGTTTATATTCAAAATGATCATCAAATTATAAGAATTCCAGTAATGTAAATTATATTCAGACCGTATAATTTGTATGAATTTTATGAGCTAAAACAAATATCTTCAGTTAATAAAAAAAATAATTCTTCACAGGGTAACAGATGGTCGGTCGGTCCCTCCCTCCCACCCACCCCCCACCAACCGTCCCAAGGAGATGTGTGGGATAACCACTAAATTTTAATAAATAATACCTCAAACTAAAGTTAGGATAATATAATTGACATTGCTGGATTCCTTGTAAGACCAGGAATATTTTGAATATAAATGTCATATATTTTGCACAAAAGATAACATAGTTAATTTGAGAAAATTTTTTATCTAAAATTTGTATGTCTAATGCAAAAATATGATGTTTATATTCAAAATGATCACCAAATTATAAGAATTCCAGCAATGTAAATTATATTCTGGCCGGGTAATTTGTATGAATTTTATGAGCTAAAACAGGCAGTCAGGCAGGGTGGGGCAAATCTAAAAATAGCGTCTCGAGCCGGACACTCACCGCGTATATGTGGAAAAAATCCGTGTTAAGTGAAAGTTCAGCTCTGGCGAGGCACCGCGTATATGATAAAACGCGTTAAGTGAAACCGCGTTAGGCGGGGTAATACTGTATTTACTCCACTGGAAACGAATATAAACATAAAACCGATTACTGTATTGGCAGACTAGCCCATCAGCTGATGCTCACAACAAAACGTGTTTGTCGTAAGGATTTCGTTAATCAAAATTTTGTTTGTTAACCGAATTGAAGATCCTTGTGGGAGCTAATTCATTAACTGAAATTTCGTTAATCGAATCGTTTGTAAACCGAAGGACCACTGTATTCTGTTGTGCATATAGCATACAGACGCTGAATGACTGAAAATTTGTTTAAAGTTCACGCCAATTTTGTTTTATATTGAAAATTATTGAGATGTTGATTACCCAACTGCTGTGATGATGGTAATTATCCTACTGTTGTTTCCTTAATTAACCTATTGTTGTTTACATACTGGATAATTAATCTACTGTTGTTTTTGCATAATTAACTACTATTGTTTACATTATTTACCTACAGTTGTTTACATAATTAACCTACTGTTGTTTACTTCATTGTTGTTTACATACCGGGTAATTAATCTACTGGTGTTTACATAATTAACCTACTGTTGTTTACATTATTAACCTACTGTTGTTTACATAATTAACCTACTGTTGTTTACATAATTAACCTACTGTTGTTTACATTATTAACCTACTGTTGTTTACATAATTAACCTACTGTTGTTTATATAATTAACCTACTGTTGTTTTCATAATTCACCTACTCTTGTTTTCATAATTAACCTACTGTTGTTTACAATATTAGTCTTCTGTTGTTTACATAATTAACTTTCTGTTGTTTACGTAATTACTCTACTGTTGTTTACATAATTAACCTTCTTTTTTTTCAGGTTACTCATGTTATAACTTCTCATGAGCTGCTGCCAAAGTTTAAGACCATCCTCAGTAAATGCCCAAACGTGACCCATATTACATATTTTTGTGACCAGCTCAAACCCACCCATGTCACAGGGTACAAGGAAGGTGTAGTCTTCAATTCCTTCGAACAAATCGTTGCCAAGGGAACATCAAGTGGTTTTACAGGTTTGTTTGTTGAGTTGATGCTTGTATAATTGTATAGTACCTAAGACTGTGTTTGTTGAGATGATGCTTGTATAATTGTATAGTACCTAAGACTGTGTTTGTTGAGTTGATGCTTGTATAGTTGTATAGTACCTAAGACTGTGTTTGTTGAGATGATGCTTGTATTGTTGTATAGTACCTAAGACTGTGTTTGTTGAGTTGATGCTTGTATAGTTGTATAGTACCTAAGACTGTGTTTGTTGAGATGATGCTTGTATAGTTGTATAGTACTTGTATTGTTGTATAGTACCTAAGACTGTGTTTGTTGAGATGATGCTTGTATAGTTGTATAGTACCTAAGACTGTGTTTGTTGAGATGATGCTTGTATAGTTGTATAGTACCTAAGACTGTGTTTGTTGAGTTGATGCTTGTATTGTTGTATAGTACCTAAGACTGTGTTTGTTGAGATGATGCTTGTATAGTTGTATAGTACCTAAGACTGTGTTTGTTGAGTTGATGCTTGTATTGTTGTATAGTACCTAAGACTGTGTTTGTTGAGATGATGCTTGTATTGTTGTATAGTACCTAAGACTGTGTTTGTTGAGTTGATGCTTGTATAGTTGTATAGTACCTAAGACTGTGTTTGTTGAGATGATGCTTGTATAGTTGTATAGTACCTAAGACTGTGTTTGTTGAGATGATGCTTGTATTGTTGTATAGTACCTAAGACTGTGTTTGTTGAGATGATGCTTGTATAGTTGTATAGTACCTAAGACTGTGTTTGTTGAGATGATGCTTGTATAGTTGTATAGTACCTAAGACTGTGTTTGTTGAGTTGATGCTTGTATAGTTGTATAGTACCTAAGACTGAGTTTGTTGAGTTGATGCTTGTATTGTTGTATAGTACCTAAGACTGTGTTTGTTGAGTTGATGCTTGTATAGTTGTATAGTACCTAAGACTGTGTTTGTTGAGATGATGCTTGTATAGTTGTATAGTACCTAAGACTGTGTTTGTTGAGATGATGCTTGTATTGTTGTATAGTACCTAAGACTGTGTTTGTTGAGATGATGCTTGTATAGTTGTATAGTACCTAAGACTGTGTTTGTTGAGATGATGCTTGTATTGTTGTATAGTACCTAAGACTGTGTTTGTTGAGTTGATGCTTGTATAGTTGTATAGTACCTAAGACTGTGTTTGTTGAGATGATGCTTGTATTGTTGTATAGTACCTAAGACTGTGTTTGTTGAGTTGATGCTTGTATAGTTGTATAGTACCTAAGACTGAGTTTGTTGAGATGATGCTTGTATAGTTGTATAGTACCTAAGACTGTGTTTGTTGAGTTGATGCTTGTATAGTTGTATAGTACCTAAGACTGTGTTTGTTGAGATGATGCTTGTATTGTTGTATAGTACCTAAGACTGTGTTTGTTGAGATGATGCTTGTATTGTTGTATAGTACCTAAGACTGTGTTTGTTGAGTTGATGCTTGTATAGTTGTATAGTACCTAAGACTGTGTTTGTTGAGATGATGCTTGTATTGTTGTATAGTACCTAAGACTGTGTTTGTTGAGTTGATGCTTGTATAGTTGTATAGTACCTAAGACTGTGTTTGTTGAGATGATGCTTGTATAGTTGTATAGTACCTAAGACTGTGTTTGTTGAGATGATGCTTGTATTGTTGTATAGTACCTAAGACTGTGTTTGTTGAGTTGATGCTTGTATTGTTGTATAGTACCTAAGACTGTGTTTGTTGAGTTGATGCTTGTATAGTTGTATAGTACCTAAGACTGTGTTTGTTGAGATGATGCTTGTATTGTTGTATAGTACCTAAGACTGTGTTTGTTGAGTTGATGCTTGTATAGTTGTATAGTACCTAAGACTGTGTTTGTTGAGATGATGCTTGTATAGTTGTATAGTACCTAAGACTGTGTTTGTTGAGATGATGCTTGTATTGTTGTATAGTACCTAAGACTGAGTTTGTTGAGATGATGCTTGTATTGTTGTATAGTACCTAAGACTGTGTTTGTTGAGTTGATGCTTGTATAGTTGTATAGTACCTAAGACTGAGTTTGTTGAGTTGATGCTTGTATATTTGTCTAGTACGGGTAAACCTCAAGAAACGATGGGGTTAGGTTCCTGAAAACTCATCTCTAAGTGAAATATCGTTGATCGAGATGATTGTAATATGGGGTTCGACGGAATACTTTCCCAGCCTGTCCCCAAACACACATGTATCACCAACAAAAAAATTCCTTCAATTATAAAATCAATAGAAAACAATTAAACAACACTCATCACATCATGAAGAACGAGCCTGGTCATCATCACACTTCCGTTTCAAGACTAAGGGGACTCTTGTAGGTGGAGTAGAGACATCACTCTGACTCCCACACAACCTCTGGGGAGTCCAGAGAGGCTGGAGACAGAGTCAGAGTCCTAAAAGGGGCTTCTACTTTGGGGACTGCAGGTGTAGGCTTTGGCCTGGCTTTAAAGAGAGTGAAGCTCCTGGGTGTGCTTGGAGAGGTGTCAGAAGTTAAGGGTTGTGGCTCTGACTGTAGCAGGAGTTTGAAAAAGGAGGTGATTGTTGTCTGGTGCACTTTCTTCTTCCTTTTAAGGTACAGCTCCTTGTAGCAGAGAATGCCCTTCACCACCAGTGCCCTCACGGATGAACTCCTGTTGAGGTTGGGATCATTTTCAGCAAGGACCTCCATTGCTGAGTCCACATGGTCAAGTGTAGTGCTCAGCATCTTCACAGTCAGCGTCATGGATGCATGGTTGTCTTCCTCACCTGTTGACTCCTCCACTCTCTGTTGCTGTTCTAGGAGCAGCAGGTCCTTTGTGCTGAGCTCCTCAGAATGGCTCTCCAAGACCTCAGCCACATTCCCTTTGTTGAACTCCTGAAAACTTGCTTCCTGGGAGATGCTGGCAATGCAGCAGTGTATGGCTATAACATCTGGAAACCGCTATAGTCGTGCACGCACTCAGACCACACTTTCTTCCACACTGCATTCATGCAGGTTTATGTGACCTCCTTCCATGACTTGTCAGTGTTGTGTATGGCGTGCTTGATGTTGTAGTTACGCCAGAATTCAATGAGGGTTGGCTTTACCTCTCCATCTGTCGCCTCTAACAGCTGCTTCATCAACCTCCTCAAGTAGTAGGCCTTGACAGTGGCGATGACTCCCTAATCCATCTGCGGGATGAGTGAGGTGGGTACGAAGGCTCATTGTTGAGGATCAGGAGAGACTTGTTTGTAATGTTCTGCTTCTCGGCATACTCCTTGAGGTGCTTGGAGAGGTAGCCAACCATGTAACTCTGGTACAACATCATTGTTACCCAGGCCTTCTTGTTGGAGCGGCAGATGACTGGGAGGTGCTCCTTAATAAACCCCTTAAGAGCTCAAGGGTTCTCAGAATGGTACACCAGCTTCGGAGTCAACTTAAGGTTCTCCTCAGCATTGCCTCCAAGCAGCAACGTTAGATGGTCCTTGGTCGCCTTGAAGCCTGCTGCAGTTTTCTCCTTAGGCTAGGAAAGTCCTTGATGGCTTCTTTTTCCAAAAGAGGCCCGTCTCGTCGAAGTTCAGGACCTGCTTGGCGGTGTATCCTCCTTCCTCCACTTGAGCCTTCAAGAGTGCCAGGAAGGCGTTAGCACTCATGACCTCAGCACATGCTGCCTCACCAGTCAGACGAAGGTTGTGCAGATTGGCGTGCCTTTTGAGCCACTGAAACAACCCAGGACTTGCCTTGAAAGGGACATCACTTGCACTGCTCTCACTGCTCTCTGCCTTCAGCATCACCCAAATGTTGCTGGCCTTCGCCATGATGATCACTGTGGAGAGAGGCAAGTGGCATCGAGTCTGGTCCTGAATCCGTTTTTGGAGTAGCCTCTCCATCCTATCCATGATAGGTTCATGCTTCCATCCTAATCTCAAAGCGGAAAATGGGGTGACGTTCTGTGCCCCAGCTTTCACATCCAGTGCTTTTTTGATGATGGTAGACACTGTTAACTGGACAAGGCCAAACGCTCTAGCAATAGAGCACGCTCCTTCACCCATTTCCTGCCACTTCACTATGTCAAGCTTCACCCCTAAAGAGACAGTTTTCCTGGGTGCCTTGGCCTTCCCTGATGCAGGAGCCTCCGCAACACACTTGCTAGCCATTTTCAGCAGTAGAGGTTACGTACAGTACACACATCTTACTTCACAGTCACAAAAACAAAGCAAAAGCACTTATCAGGTACAGCTGCTCCTCGACTTACGACGGGGTTAGGGACCCAAATCCAGGTCATAAGTCGAAAATGCAAAGATAATACAGTTCATAGAAAATCTAAAATGGGTGTCTCTTTTTCTTCTCAGGACCACAAAACTCTCACTTTTAAGCATGCCAGCCATTTTAAAGGGAACTACAAACAAAAATTTTGTCAGTACACAGTGCAATCACTAACGTCGGGACTTGAAAATACGTAATTTGAAAAACTTTTGGTACGACTGGGGCGGTCGTATGTCCGGGTGGTCGTAAGTCGAGGAGTAGCTGTACTATTAACCTATATGTCTCACTTCACAGTCACTAAAACAAAGCAAAAATACAGTACAGTAATATCTCTGTAAGGTGGAATCCCTCAAACCCGGAACTCTCCGTTCACCGGAATTGAAATTTTCTCAGAAAATGGTTTCAAAGCCGGAATTTTCTGGAAAATTCCAGCTTTGGGAACGATTTAACGAGGGGCACATTTTCCGGAAAATTCAGAGAAAATTTTCCCGGTACCCGGAAAATTTCGGCAAAATCTGGAGATGAGGGATATTTTTTACAGGTTGAAGAGATGATGTAAAGGGCAATTTCTGGAACTTCCGAGATAATTTTTCCATTACCCAGAAAATTCTGGGGATAAGGGATTTTTTCCGGCTTTGAGAGAGTCGTCTCGTTACCCGGAAATCTCTCATTCCCAGAAGTGTTTTGATCTAGTTGTTCCGGCTAATGGAGATATCATTATTTCACTACAGGGAGTTCTCACTTTACGTCGGGGTTACGTTCCTAAAAAGCAATGTTATACGAAACAGCGTTAAGCAGATCAATTTTCCCCATAAGAAATAGATAAAATACGCGAGTTACGTTCCTGAGCCTCCTTTTGCGCCATGAAATTCATTATATATACAGAAAATCATTGCCATTTCCATAGAAAATAGTGCATATATATACTACTGCTAAGTTTGTATTGGTATTCACCGATGGGCGGAGGTGGTAGAGTGTGTGGTGGGCAGTGAAGCGGAGGAGGCGGATGGCGGGAGCGTGGGAGGAGGGTGATGAGTCACTGAGACTCTGCGGCTGCCTCCTCCTCCTCCTGTTCTGACTGAGGTTCCTCCGCTGCTGTTTGCTCCTCCGTTGGTTTGCTCCTCCTCCGTTGTTGTTTGCTCCTCCTCCGTTGGTTTGCTCCTCCTCGGTTGCTTTGTGCTCCTCGGTTGCCAGCTGTTGTGAAAAGGCTGTTTCTGCCGTCCTACGACGAACAAATAAATCCAGTGTTGACTGCTTGGTGCTACTCTTCTTCTTCTCATTATAGATCTCAGTGTAACAACCGAGTCTGTCATCAATGCTGCTTTGAACCTTTGAGCTACGTTCTCTGTTTGGGTCGTTATCTAAAAGGATTTGCATTGCTTGCCGGAACATGTTGAATGATTCTGCCATCCTCTTGGTAGTTAGCGTTCGTGAGATTCTTCTTCGTCATCTTCAACGGGACAGTGTTCTGTTAACAGTTGCAGATCTTCGTTGGTGAGCTTTTCTGTATGAGATGCCAGGAGCTCTTCAATATCCTCTGATTCCAGCTCAACAAAGCCTGCCTGTCTAGCCAAGCTAAGGATATCTCTATTCACAGCTGGGACTTAGTCCGTGAATCCCGTAAAACTGTTGACGCACTCGGGCCACAATTTACGTCACACACCATTCCGGCAACTTTCTGAAACCTCTTCCCATGCCTTGCCAATACTGTCAATTGCATGAAGAATGTTGAAGCCCCACCAATATTCTCGGATCGTGGGTTTGTTTTCTCTGTAGCCTTGAGCAGCTGGGCCATGGTACGGCGTAAATAATACGCCTTGAATGCGGCGATGACGCCTTGGTCCATAGGCTGCATCAGTGCTGTTGTGTTGGGAGGCAGGAATACAACTTTTCCACTGTCATGCAAGTCTGCGAGATTGGGAGAATGAGTTGGAGCATTGTCAACAATCAGAAGAATTTTTATGTCAAGGTTCTCCTTGGCACAGTACAGTAATACCCTGATTTATGCGCGGTCAATTGAACCCGCGAAGTAGCGCGTAAAACGAGAAATGCGTAATTGGAATAACAGAACATATGGGATTAATTGAAATAGAGACAGGGCCGACCCCCAAACTCTACTTTTTCCAACACAATACTTACGTTGTAGTAAAAATAACATCTTAACTTTATGATGGTGTGCACACACACATAATATAGAAGAGAAATATCAATAAGAGAATAATATACTGTACCAGGTAAAAGAAAAATCAAGGTTTGACACTTACATCAGGTTAGGTTATGTTTTAAAAAATCCAGGTTTAACACTTACCTAAGGTTTGGTTATGTTAGGAAAAATAAAGGTTTAACACTTACATAAGGTTAGGTTAGGTTATGTTAGGAATGTAGGTTATGTTAGGCGTACAGGAATGGCGACTGGTTCCGAAGCAGAGGGCAGACTACTGGCCCTCAGGTGAGTCACCATCACTGTCCTCCACATTTGTCAGGGCCTCCCTGACAAATCCCTCAAAGTCACTGTCTCTGTCACTATCACTGGCTTGGGCTGGCTGTGGTAGTTGCGGGCGAAGAACTCGGTAATGCTTTATTGACGGCTAGTGTTGATGTTGTCGTGATACACCTTGATGTACGGCTCCATAGCCTGCAACAGCTGGGTAGTGAAGTCTTCATACCGGTTATCGTCAGGGTCGTCGGAAAGGAGCCTCAATTTCTCTGCACACTCGATGGCACCGCCTAACATTACCATGCATTAACTTGTGTTCTTTTCGGGATGACGCCCCACCTGCCTCTTCACTAACGTCATCATCTTCTAACATCTCGTCGGCAGTCACCTCAGGATCCCTGATCACCTCCAGGATGTCTTCGTTGGTGGTCTCGGAGAAGCCTGCAGCTGTAACACTCTGCACAGCTTTTCTTGCAAGGTCCACTGCAACAGACTGAACCTCACCAGTCACAGGTTGACTCTGCCTCCCACCTGGGATACCTTGCAACACATGCCTCCATGCGTGACGAACCGTTGCTACAGACAGCTGATCCCATTCTTCCACCAAGAAGTCCACAGCTTTCTTGACGTTAAATTTCTTCCAAAAGTGTTTGACGAGAACTTCTTGATCCGCCAACTGTTGTTCCTCGTCCTCGTCGCTCTTGCTATCGGTGTCACCCAGGTTACGCAACTCATCCTTGGTGTTGGTACAGTCGTTCAGGAGCTTAAACTTCTTTGCAGAGAATGCAGCTTTCACATTGCAGATTAATTCTTGGTCCATGGGCTGGATTAATGACATAGTGTTGGGAGGAAGGAAGACCACTTTTACTTTGGGGTGACGATCCAACAGTAGGGGCGAGTGTCCAGGTGCGTTGTCAAGCAGCAACAAATTCTTGAATGGAACATTCTGTTGATCACAGAATTTCTTCACGTCAGGAACGAAACAGTCATCAAACCAGGAGAGGGACAGAGTAGAAAACATCCACGCATTACGTGTGGTCAGCCAGTGGACATTTAGCTTGGTTATGTCCATGTTTTTGTAGGTGTGCGGCTTGCGTGCTGTGTGGATCACCGATAACTTGAGCTTACGGGTACCGGAGGCATTGGTGGTAAACAGGATGGTGATGCGCTCCTTCTGCAACTTCCGGCCCCGACACTTGCTGGCAGACTTGACAACGAAAGTCTTGGAAGGTAGCTTTTTCCAAAACAGACCGGATTCATCCATGTTGAACACCTGGTCGTCGGTGTACTGTCCTTCCTCCATAATCTCATTTAAGAACGGAGGAAAATCCCTAGCCTCAACACGGTCAGCACTCGCTTCTTCACCACCAATGTTAATGTTGGTGATCTTGTTCCTCTTCTTAAACCTGTGCAGCCACCCAGAGGAAGCATTGAAGGGTTTGGGCTCTGCAATTCCCATCTTACGTGACACTGCTACGTACAGTTCACGTGCGTACTCCTGAACCGACTGCTTGTCCACTGCAATGTTCCGTCTTGCCTGACGAATCAAGTAGCTCACAAGTAAATTCTCCGTCTTAAGAAGCACCTTGTTCTGGCAATACTTGATCATTGAAGCACCTGCAGACTTTGTGATGTTCATGTGTTCTTTTATCTTGGCTGCATCCTTCTTTATCGTCCGGATTGTAGATTCGTTCATGCCATGCTGGCACGCCAAATCAACTTGTCTTGTTCCTTTCTCCAACTCTTGAATAATCTTGTACTTCACATCGTAGCTTAGGGAACGTCGTATCTTCTTTGGCTTAGGGCGGCTGGGTCCAGGTAATGTAAGGTTTTTCTGTGGTGGTGGTGGTGGTCCGGTGGCAGCCATTCTTATGGAACAATAGATACCGGTATACACGGTGTGGCCAAGAGGGATGTAACTGCCGCGGCTAGGTCAAGTGGCTTCATCCCTCCCGCGGCAGGGCACGTCATATTACATTAAACCAATCACAGCTAGCGGCGGAGGGAGGTAAGGATGCGTGGCCCAATCACAGCCCGATATGTCATATGACTTCAGCGATAACGCAATAGAGGCATCCACTGCGCAACCTACTCACGCACCATGCCCAACATGGTGGGAGATGGCGGGAGGTTTGAATCCAAAAATGGCGGCGCGGCAGGACCGCCAGCCATTCTCCATGTATATGAGTAGATGCACCTCGTAAAGTGGGAATTCCGGTTCTGGCGGGGTACCGCGTAAATGTAGAAACGCGTTAACGAGAACCGCGTAAAGCGGGGTATTACTGTATAATAATAATACAGTGGTCCCTCGGTTAACGAAATAGCTCCCACAAGGATTTTCAGTTCAATTAACGAACAAAACTTTGATTAACGAAATCCTTACGACAAACACATTTGTTGTGCGCATCAGCTGATCGGCTAGTCCGCCAATACAGTAATTGGTTCTATTTTTACATTCGTTTCCAGTCGAATAAATATCAAGAAAGTTGGGGTCTTGAATATTTCTGCATTTTTTATTTTAAAATTATTGGTCATTCTGAAATTTAGTTAACATATTGATAATATATACAGTACAGGGAACAGTTTTTGTGCGCCCATCAGCTGATTGAATCGCCCAACAATGCTTCTCAATTTAACTTTGTTTACGAACATTGATTTTGTTGGTCTCTTGAATATTTTTGCATTTTTACATTAAAATTATTGGTCATTCTGAAATTTAGCAAACATATTGTTAATATACAGTGCAGGAATTATTATGAAACATGAAGAAGGCATTAGAACCAATGCACTGTGTAAAGAATACAGTTGGTCCTCATATTACGCGGTTAATGTAACCCGGAGGGTCCCGCGGAAAGTGAGGAACGCGTAAAGTGAACAACATAACATATGGGATTAATTGAAATGGAGTCCAGGCCGATCCCCAAACTCCACTTTTTGACGACACATAACTATGTTGCAGTAAAAATTTTATCTTAACTTTATGATGGTATGAAAAAACAAGTAATATAGAAGAGGTTAGGTTAGGAAAGATAAAGGTTAACATAGGAAAAATGAAGGTTACCTTAGAGAAACTACAAGTTAGGTGGAACACTTACGGTAGTAGAAGAGATGGGTCGGCATATGGGGATGGAGGCTGGTTCCGAGGCAGAGGGCAGATTACTGGCCCTCAGGTGAATCACCATTACTAGGTGAATCATCATCACTGTCACTTACAGTTGTCAGGGCTTCCCTGACAAATCCCTCAAAGTCAACTTCACTGTCACTATCACTGGCTTGGGCTGGCTGTGGTGGGTTGCGGGTGAAGAAATCTGTTATGCTTTGCTGACGGCTGGCGTTGATGTTGTCGTGATACACCTTGATGTACGGCTCCATAGCCTGCACCAGCCGGTTATGGAAGACTTCATAGCGGTCATCGTCATTGTCGCGGGAAAGGAAGGACTTCATCTTCTCTGCACACTCCATGGCACCCTTAATATCACTATGACTTAAATTGTGTTCTTCGGAGACTGCCGCACCTTCTTCCTCCTCTTCACTGGCGTGTTCTTCTTCCAACATCTCGTCGGCAGTCACTTCAGGATTTCTGATCACCTCCAGGATGTCGTCGTCGGTAGTCTCGGAGAAGCCTGGAACTGTAACAGTCTGCGCAGCTTCTCTGGCAAGGTCCACTGCTACTGCAACAGTCTGAACCTCACCAGTCACAGATTGACTCCTCCTCTCACCTGGTATTCCATGCAACACATGTCTCCATGCGTGACGAATTGTAGCAATAGACAGCTGATCCCATGACTCCACCAAGATGTCCACAGCTTTCTTGATGTTAAATACTCTCCAGAATTGTTTGAAGAGTATTTTTTGCTGTTCTAACCGTTGTTCCTCATCTTCGTCGCTCTTGCTATCGGTGGTGGTGTCACTCAGGTCACGCAACTCTTCGCTGGTGTTGGTGTAGTCGTTCAGGAGCTGGAATTTTTTTGTTGAGAATGTAGCTTTCACATTGCAAATCAACTCCTGGTCCATGGGCTGGATTAAAGACGTAGTGTTGGGAGGAAGGAAGACCACTTTTACGTTGGGGTGACGATCTAACAGTAGGGGCGAGTGTCCTGGTGCGTTGTCCAGCACCAACAAAATATTAAATGGGACATTCTGTTGCTCACAGAATTTCTTTACAGCGGGAACAAAACAGTCATCAAACCAGGAGAGGGACAGTGTAGAGAACATCCATGCCTTACGTGCTGTCAGCCAGTGGACATTTAGCTTGGTTATGTCCATGCTCTTGTAGGCGTGCGGCTTGCGGGCTGTGTGGATCACCGATAACTTGAGCTTACAGGTACCGGAGGCATTGGTGGTAAACAAGACGGTGATGCGTTCCTTCTGCATTTTCCGGCCCCGAATCCTGCTGGCATTCTTCACAATGTAGGACTTGGAAGGTAGTTTTCTCCAGAAAAGACCAGATTCGTCCATGTTAAACACCTGGTCGTCACTGTACTGTCCTTCCTCCATAATCTCACGTAAAAACGGAGGTAATTCCCGAGCCGCAGCACGATCAGCACTCGCTTCTTCACCACCAATGTTTATATTGGTGATCTTGTTCCGGATCTTAAACCTCTCTAACCACCCAGAGGAAGCATTAAAGGGTTTGGGCTCTGTAATTCCCATCTTTCGTGCCACTGCCATGTACAGTTCACGTGCGTAGTCCTTCACAGAGCGCGTGTCCACCGCCATGTTCCGTCGCGCCTGACGCACCAAGTACCTCACAAGTAATTTTTCTGTCTTGAGAAGCACCTGGTTGTGAAAATACTTGATCATAGAAGCACCTGTAGACTTTGTGATCTTCATGTGTTCCTTTATCTTGGCTGAATCCTTCTTTATAGTCCGGATCGTAGATTCGTTCACGCCATGCTGGCGCGCCAAATCAACCTGCCTTGTTCCTTTCTCCAACTCTTGGATGATGGTATACTTCACCTCGTGGTTTAGTGCCGCTGGGTCCAGGTAAGGAAAGGTTTTTCTCTGGGGGTGGTGGTCCGGCGGAAGCCATTTTACGGAACAATGGATGCGCGTTTACACGGAGTGGCCTTGAGGGATGAAACTGCCCCGGCTAGGTCAAGCGTCGTCTTTCCTCCCTCCCTCCCTCCCCCTGGGTGGACACGTCATAATACTTTAAGCCAATTACAGCTAGCAGCAGAGGAGGGTAGGGGTGCCTGGCCAATCACAGGTCTGATACGTCATATGACGTCAGTGATAACGCAACAAAGACACACTGCGCAACCTTACCGCGCCGCTTGCCCAAGCGGAGGGAGGAGGAGGGAGAGGCAGGCAGGCGGGCGGGCGGGTGGCGCGAGGGGAAAATCTAAAAATAGCGTCGCACCGGACACACTCCGCGTAATGGCGTTCGCGACCGCTGAATGTAAGAATGTTAGGTTCTGGCAAGGCACCGCGTTAACGGTGAAACGCGGAATGCGGGACCGCGTAATATGAGGACCAACTGTATAGCATGTCATCATCGACTGCCTGTACAATCAGCTGTTTAATATGTAAACAAAGCTGCCGGTAATACGACATACACACCTCAAAGTACGTTAAAATATAGTATTCTATTGTTTTTTTATTTTTTATTTTACAGTAAACTGTACAATACAGTACAGTACAGTGAACCCTGACTTTACGCGGTTGATTCAACCCACGGCGGCCCGTGTAAAGTGAGAAACGCGTAAAGTGAACAACATAACATATGGGATTAATTGAAATAGAGACCGGGCCGACCCCCAAACTCCACTTTTTCCCGACACAATACGTACGTTTTACTAAAAATAACCTCTTAAATTTATGATGGTATTCACCCACACATAATATAGAAGGGAACAGTCAATAAGAGAAGAATAAACTGAAGGTTAGGTTAGAAAAAAAACAAGGCTGGGGTTAACACTTACGTTAGTAGAAGAGATGGGTCGGCGTAGGGGAATGGAGGCTGGTTCCGAGGCAGAGGGCAGGCTACTGGCCCTCAGGTGAGTCTTCATCGGTGTCATCCACACTTACTAGTGCCTCCCTGACAAATCCCCCAAAGTCATCATCACTGTCTCTACCTCTGTCACTATCACTGGCTTGGGCTGGCTGTGGTAGGTTGCGGGCGAAGAACTCCGTTATGCTTTGCTGATGGCTGGTGTTTATGTTGTCGTGATAAACCTTGATGTAGGGCTCCATAGTCTGCAACAGCTGGGTAGTGAAGATTTCATACCTGTTTGCGTCAGGGTCGTCGGAAAGTAGGAGCATGGCTTTCTCGATACACTCGATGGCACCCCTAACATTACTATGGGATAAGCGGCGTTCTTCTTGGTATGACGCACCACCTGCCTCTTCACTGACGTCGTCATCATCTACCATGTCATCGGTAGTCACATGAGGATCCCTTATCACCTCCAGGATGTCGTCGTTGGTGGTCTCGGAGATGCCTGCAGCTGTAACACTCTGCGCAGCTTCTCTGGCAAGGTCCACTGCTACTGCAACAGTCTGAACCTCACCAGTCACAGATTTACTCTGCCTAACGGCTGGAATGCCTTGCAACACATGTCTCCATGCATGACTAACAGTTGCTACAGACAGCTGATCCCATGCCTCCACCAAGAAGTCCACAGCTTTCTTGACGTTGAATGTTCTCCAGAATTGTTTTAAAGTACTTCTTGCTCTGCCAACTGTTGATCCTTGTCGTCTTCGCTCTTGCTATCGGTGTTGGTGTCACTCAGGTTACGCAACTATTCCTTGGTGTTGGTGTAGTCGTTCAAGAGCTTGAATTTTTTAGTAGAGAATGCAGGTTTTACATTACAGATTAACTCTTGGTCCATGGGCTGTAATATAGACGTAGTGTTGGGAGGAAGGAAGACCATTTTTACGTTGGGGTGACAATCTAACAGTAGGGGCGAGTGTCCTGGTGCGTTGTCCAGCACCAACAAAATCTTGAATGGCACATTCTGTTGCTCACAGAATTTCTTCACATCGGGAACGAAACAGTCATCAAACCAGGAGAGGGACAGTGTAGAGAACATCCATGCCCTACGTGCGGTCAGCCAGTGGACATCTAGCTTGGTCATGTCCATGCTCTTGTAGGCGTGCGGCTTGCGTGCTTTGTGGATCACCGATAACTTGAGCTTACAGGTACCGGAGGCATTGGTGGTAAACAGGACGGTGATGCACTCCTTCCGCAACTTCCGGCCCCGACACTTGCTGGCATTCCTCACAACGAAGGTCTTGGAAGGTAGTTTTTTCCAAAAAAGACCAGATTCGTCCATGTTAAACACCTGGTCGTCGGTGTACTGTCCTTCCTCCATAATCTCATGTAAAAATCGGAGGAAATTCCCTAGCCGCAACACGGTCAGCACTAGCCTCTTCACTACCAATGTTGATATTGGTGATCTTGTTTCTCTTCTTAAACCTCTGTAACACCCAGAGGAAGCATTAAAGGGTTTGGGCTCTGTAATTCCCATCCTTCGTGATACTGCAGCATACACTTCACGTGCGTACTCCTTAACTGAGCGTGTGTCCACCGCCATGTTCCGTCGCGCCTGACGCACCAAGTAGCTCACAAGTAATTTTTCCGTCTTGAGAAGCGCCTGGTTGTGGCAATACTTGATCATAGAAGCACCTGTAGACTTTGTGATGTTCATGTGTTCCTTTATCTTGGCTGCATCCTTCTTAATTGTCCTGATCGTAGACTCGTTAACACCATGCTGGCGCGCGAGATCAACCTGTCTTGTTCCTTTCTCCAACTCTAGTATGATCTTATACTTAATTTCATAGCTTAAGGAACGTCGTGTCTTCTTTGGCTTAGGGCGGCTGGGTCCAGGTAAGGAAAGGTTTCTCTCTGGGGGCGGTGGTCCGGCGGAAGCCATTTTACAGAACAATGGATTCACGTATACACGGTGTGGCCTGAAGGGATGAAACTGCCGCGGCTACGTCAAGCGTCGTCTTTCCTCCCTCCCTCCCGCGGGTGTACACGTCATATTACTTTAAAGCAATCACAGCTAGCAGCGGAGGGAGGTAAGGATGCATGGCCCAATCACAGTCCGATACGTCATATGACGTCACTGATAATGCAACAAAGACACACACTGTGCAACCTACTGGCGCCGCTTACACAACATGGCGGATGGCGGGAGAGGGCGGGAGAGATGGCGGGAGGTTTGGATCCAAAAATGGCGCGGCTCGCCAGCTGCTCTCCGCATAAAGGGGTACACGCACCGTGGAAAGTGAGCATTCCGGTTTCGGCAGGGTACCACGTAAACGTGGAAACGCGTAAAGTGGGACCGTGTAAAGCGAGGGTTGACTGTACTGTATTTAGTTTAAGTTTAATGTTTTGTTAATTCTATTACTGGTATACAGTACTTTATATATACAGCTACTCCTCGACTTATGACATACACGATCTACGACCACCCGCACATACGACCTGCCTCAGTCGGTACAATCACCTGCACATACGACCTGCCTCAGTCGGTACAGTCACCCGCACATACGACCTACCTCAGTCGGTACAATCACCTGCACATACGACCTGCCTCAGTCGGTACAATTGTCCGCACATATGACCGCTGCAGTCGGTACCAAAAATTTTCAAATGACGCGCGTATTTTCTAGACCGAAACGTTTCCGTACCGTATGAGAGCGTCGCGTGTTCTGGGTTGTGCCGTCTCGTGGCTACAGCACCCACGCTGTAGAGCGCTTAGTTTGTGTTTGGCTGTCTTTGTTGTCGATAGTGATCGCGCCGTGTACTGACATTATTTTCGTTTCTAATTCACTTTAGAATGACTGGCAAGCATAGAAGTGAGAGTGCTGGTGGTGCTCAGAAGAAAAGGATACATTCAATTATTTTTGAGACGAAAATGAAGATAATAATGCAGCATGAAAATGGAAAAACAGTAGCAACCATTTCACGCGACCTGGGCTTCTCGCACTCGACCATATCTACTATTTTGAAGGACAAGGAATGTATTCATGAGGTAGTGAAAGGATCAGCACCTATAAAGGGAACTATAATAACGAAGAAAAGACAAGGTCCCATTCATGAGATGGAAAAATTACTTGTGATATGGATGGAAGACCAGATACAAAAGCGTGTACCCTTAAGCCTTCTAACCCTACAGGCTAAGGCAAGAAGCCTTTTCGAAAGCCTGAAGGAGCAGGCAGGAGATGAGTGCGACCAAACCTTCACAGCAAGTCATGGGTGGTTTAACAGATTTAAGATCCGCTACAGTTTGCATAGTGTAAAGGTGAATTGAGAGGCAGTTAGTGCTGATGTTGGTGCTGCCGAAGCTTTTAAGGAGGAGCTCGATTGTGTCATTGTGGAGGGAAATTATTTGCCTGAGCAAATATTTAATGTGAGTGAAGCTGGATTATTATGGAAGCGCATGCCTGAACAGACATACTGTACATCCACAAAGAGGCGAAAACAATGCTGGGATTCAAGGCATTCAAGGACCGAATTACACTTCATTTGGGGGGGGGGATGTAGCTGGTTTCAAGATAAAGCCCTTCATGATATATCATTCAGAGAACCCAAGGGCTTTTAAACATGTCAGCAAGCACACACTGCCAGTATTTTATCACAGTAACAAGAAAGCATGGATGACCCTAATACTGTTTGAGGATTAGTTCATGACTTGTTTCATTCCACGAGCCAAGGAGTATTGTCTGCATCAAGGGATTGCATTCAAGATTTTGTTAATTTTGGATAATGCTCCGGGACACCCACCACACCTGGACGACATGCACCCTGATGTTAAGGTAATCCACATTCCACCTAACACTACCTCTATCATCTAACCCATGGATCAAGGTGCTATTGCAGCTTTTAAAGCGAATTATTTATGTACGACCTTTGCTCAGGCTGTTGCTGCTACTGAAGGTAAGAAAACACTCAGAGAGTTTTGGAAGGGCTACAACATTTTGAAATGTATAAAGAAAGTTAGTGCAGCATGGGATGAGGTTACAGGTCAGTGCATGAATGGAAAATGGAAGACAGTCCTGAAAAGATATGTGAACAGCTTCAGAGGATTTAATGAAGATAAAGTAATTTCTGAGATTAGTAACAAGATAGTGGAGTTGGGTAAACAGCTTGAGTTAGAAATTGATAATGAAGATGTTGAGCAGTTGGTTGAAAGTGTAGCAGAAGAGCTAAGTAACGAGGATCTTATTGAACTGGAAGCACAGAAAAATGCAGAGGAAGAAGAGCGTCTAAATATAGAAGAAGAACCTGCACCCCCAAAAAATTTTCAGTAAAGCAAATGGCAGAGTTATTTGCTGCAATTAATAAGGGGATGCAAATGTTTGACGGAATGGATCAGACTGTTGAGCGTTTTGCCAAAGTTGACAGAATGGTCCAAGATGCACTTGCTTGCTACAGGGAGATTTATAATGAAAAGAAAAAGCAAATTGTACAGTCTAAATTGGACATTTATTTTAAGAAGTCCCCCATTGCTGTCTCCTCACGCCCTACCAGTGCTGCCTCTTCACTCCCTAAAGATGATCCAATATTTTCAACCAGCAAGTTTCCCCTGTACATAAACCAGTCTAAAGAAAGTGACATTGATGACCCACCCAGCCCTGTCTCCTCCTCTGCTTCATCCAATTAATATAGTCTCCATGTATACCTGTAAATAGAAAATTATTGAGGCCCCGTGTGCATTCAGCTGACTACTTTAAAGGTAAGTGCACAGTAACACTGTATCCATTCTTCATTATTGATTGCTTTTACTGTACTGTATTTAATTTATTTTTTCGATATTATTTTTTTGCATTTCTGACTTACGACCTGGATTTGGGTCCCTAACCCCGTCGTAAGTCGGGGAGCAGCTGTATACCATTTCTTTGAGTTGGAACCAATTCCCCAATATCCCATTGAACTAATAGATTCGGTTAACTTTGAGGTGTGTATATCGTATTCCCGGCAGCTTTGTTTACAAATCAAACAGCTGATTGTAGATTCAGTTGATGATGACATGCCATATTCTTTACAGAGTGCAATGGTTCTAATGCTTTCTACATGTTTCATAATAATTTCTGCACTGTATATTATCAATATGTTAACTAAATTTCAGACTGACCAATAATTTTAATATAAAAAAATGCAAAAATATTCAAGAGCACAACTTTCTTGATATTTACTCCACTGGAAACGAATATAAACATAGAACCAATTACTGTATTGGCGGACTAGCCTATCAGCTGATGCGCACAACAAAGCATGTTTCTCGTAAGGGTGTCGTTAATCAAAATTTTGTTTGTTAATGGAATTGAAAATGCTTATGGGAGCTAATTCATGAACCGAAATTTCATTAATTGAACCGTTCGCAAATCGAGGGACCACTGTATAAATGAGCAAAGTTGTATCCCTTTAACATTACATTGCATTACATTTTAAAATATGGAGTGAGAAAGCAGAAAGGTTTGGGTGATTAGAGAGATGGAGTGAAAATGAGTGAACAGCTGATATCTAACTCACAGTTACACACATGCAAATTTGTCATACAATAAGACCCTCACTCCTTATGTCTGCTGTCTTAATTCCTTTGTTAGACATGTGTGAGTGATGTTGAAGGCTGTGATGGTGGGGTGTGGTAGATGAACCTTTTTGGAGGGTGAGGGGGGATGGGTCGTGCTGTCACTTCCTAACCCCCCCTCCTCACTCAAGCGTGGCTAATTGTGATAGAGCGATGAATTTGATACCATAATGATCCTTAATAAATTCTCTACCAAACGTTTCCAATACAATATCCTTAAACAAAATATTTCTGTGATATAGTGTTGGGAATTCCATTCTCTTATAAAAAAAAAATTAAGAAATGTTGATACCGGCGTGAACAGAACTGTTTCTTTTATCTTCACCACTGATCAGCTCGTTAGTCGCTTGGGTGGTCATCACTTCTCTGTTACACACTTCACTCAATTGACTGTAATACATAACTAATCATGTCTTAACACTTGTGAGGAAGGTTGGGTGGGAGATAATTGGGTCATGTTACTAACCTGACCTGATGCAACGTCAGGTCACCCAGTGTTGGGAGGGGGATTAGTGGGTCTTATGACCTGAATATGTTTTGAATGGCATTATTTTTTACTCCTCGTTGTGGGTCATTGACCTGTGCCGCCTGGGTGGGCTAATCCCCGTAAAAAAATGCATAGTACTATATAGTACAGTACTGTATTGTATATGAAGGGTACATGTATTTATAAGCACAGGTTATTACAGTAATGTATCTGTACTAATTAATGAAAAACAAATAAACAATATTGTATCATGAAGAGTAGATAAACAGCGAGACGACCCGTGGCGTGGTCACTTTTACCCCCACCCCCCCACGGAGGAGAGATTAACGCTTATAAAATGTCATTGACTTGACTTACGTGAATATAACTTGTATTGCTAGAGTCCTTGTAAGATTATTTTAAGTATAACCATCCCATAGTTTGCACTAGACATAATTTTAGTATTTAACTTAGTACATTTGAGTACTGGTTCTGATAATTAAATTTTTCCAGTTTAAAAGCTTCGTGACATCACTCATGTATAATGAGTCTCCATATGCCCTGGTTTATTCATTGATCAATTGTCTAAGTGCAAAAGTAGCTCTGTCGAGCTATCATGTATCAATTAATTTTAAAATAGAAATTATAATGTAAAATGTTATACGACAATGGTTTAGTAGTGCTGTTATTGGGTGTGCTGTGTGTCTTGGCATGTCACCTCACCACCTGACTTCTGAACAAACTCTTTATCAACTTTTTCAAATCCTACAATGTGCTTGGCAAGGTCAAAACACACACACACAGTAATTAACACGACAAGCATCCAGTGAGGGTCTTGTTGTGTGACAACATGGAGGCAAATTAAAAGATCAACTGTTGAGGAGCTTATCACTTGGCAACACTGATGTATGCTACCACTGCACATCTCACCCACACCTTTCTGCTTTCTCACTCCATATTTTAAAATGCTATGTAGTATAAAGTTGAAGGGATGCAACTTTGCTCACTTATACTTATACTGATCACAATCTTCCTAAAAATACTTTAGGTTTCGTGTTTATTCAAGACATCTTCAGGTCTTGAGACCCACTAATCCCCCACCCAAGAAAGGGTGACCTGACAATCCATCAGAAGGTCAGTTATATAAGACCACTAATCCCCTACCCTACCTCCACCTGACACTGAGTCAGGTCAGGTCAGGTCAGGTCCCCGAAAATACTTAACTTTCGTCTTTATCAAGACATTTTCAGAAAATGCTCTCGATTTTCAAACCCGTAAAATTTGTTCCGAAAGCCGGACATTTTTTAATAATTCCGGCTTTGGGAATGATTTTCCGAGCAAATTTCAATTCCGGCTATCGGAGATTTCTGGGTTTGAGGGATTCCGGCTAACGGAGATATTATTGTATGTATGTTGTGTTGTCAATGGTAAGAGAAACAATGGAGACCCTGCAATTGTGTGTAAATGAGGCAGAAAGTCAGATGAGCAACCTGGGACTTGGTCACAATTTTTGTGATGCCATATGGCAGCAGGGTCTACCATTAGACAATACATTATGCTTCCAATATCTTCCCAGGTGGTAGTACCTCCCTGTTAATAGTAAACCTTAGGCTCACTGATAAGCTATGTCCCAGTGTAATGGTGGGAAAATTGTCCTCAAATAAATCTTTAAAACTTAGAGCAATTGTAATAGGAAATTCAAGAATGCATTCTCCTTGACCTCATATTATTTTCTATTTTTCCCTCCATTCAGGGTTAATTTTCTTTAAATATATATGATATACAGTACTTTTTTCCTTCAAAACTTATTTTGATCCTTCAGTGTTTACATTAAAAAAGGATCTTTCTATATTTGACATTTTGTAAAGCATTCCCTCTAATAGTTCTCGCATAATTCAAGGATGAACTAAACTGTATTTTCTGTATATACACTATTAAATTTATCTTTTTTCTTTACTCTTTTCATCAGATGTGCCACCAACTTCAGATGACACAGCCATCATTATGTACACATCAGGCTCAACTGGTGCCCCAAAAGGAGTTGTCATGTCTCACTACAATCTTGTTAATTCCATCATTGGCTATGCTGTGGGTTTGAATATCGAGAAAGATGATGTTTATTTGGCCTACTTACCATTAGCCCACGTCCTTGAACTAATGGCAGGTTAGTAGGTTTTGTTGCTGTTTTTTCTTGATGTCGGAACATAATACAGTATTGGTGATTAGGAAGGGTAGTATTGTACAGTGGGGTATGCTATAACGAACGGATCCTACTACGAATATTCCTATAACGAACGGTTTTACCTATAAATTTGAGAATGCTATAACAAACGCAACTCCTACAACGAACGCGGATGAATACGGGACTATTTCGTCTGGCGCATGAATATTGTTGTACCGCGACCCACAACAAGAGCGTCAGGCGCCATCTTTGTCTCATTGTGTAGCCAGTGCACCACTGTTATTGTTGAAATTTCGTCTTTTGATGTGGAAATAGAGTTATTTGTATAAATATTTTGTTATACAAGTGTACAATTGTAACAATGAATAGTCCAAAGCGAGTGAGAAAGCTCATAACTCTTGAAACTAAGAAAGAAATCATAAAGAAACGTGAGGATGGAACAAGCATTGCGAATTTTAGTGATGAGTATGGGATGGCTAAATCGACTACAAATATATGTACGATTTTAAAGAATAAAGAGGAGTTGAAAACAGTGCAAGTGGCTAAGGAAATCTCTAGACTTAGCAAAGCAAGGTGTAATGTGATTGAGGAGATGGAAAATTTACTCTTAGTGTGGATAAAGGAGAAAGAAATGGCAGGTGATAGCATTAGTGAAGCTATAATTTGTGAGAAGGCCAGACAATTGTTTGAGGACCTTAAAGCCAAGACTCCCAGTGCAAGTGATAGTGATGTGCCAGTGTTTAGGGGTACCAAGGGGTGGTTTACTGGTTTCAGAAGGAGAAATAAAATACATAGTGTTGTGAGACATGGTGATGCTGTTAGTGCAGATAAGGAAGCAGCTAAGGAACACCCTGACATTTTTTGAATATTATTAAAGAGGGAGGCTTTGTTTCTCAGCAGGTATTCAACTGTGATGAAACTGGACTTTTTTGGAAAAAAATGCCTCGCCGTACATACATTACCAAGGAGGAAACTTCTGTCTCTGGCCATAAGCCAATGAAAGACAGGCTTACCCTCCTTCTTTGTGCTAATGCTTCTGGTGACTGCACAATAAAGCCACTCCTTGTGTACCATGCAGAAAACCCCAGAGCTTTCAAAAAAATTAGGAAGACCCGCTAAAGGCTTGGGTGACCAGGAATTTATTCTCTGAGTGGGTGATTGAGGTGTTTGGACCCAGTGTTCGGGAATACCTCAGGGAGAATAATCTTCCACTGAAAGCTTTGTTGGTGATGGACCCAACCCACCCTCCTAATTTGATGGTTGAATTGCCAGAGGAGTTCAACTTCATCACTGTGCACTTCTTGCCACCCAACACAACACTCTCATCCAGCCCATGGATCAACAGGTAATTTCTAACTTCAAGAAGCTGTACACAAAGGCACTGTTTAGAAAATGTTTTGCATCCACTTCTTCCAGTGATGTTAGCTTGAAGGAATTCTGGAAGAGTCACTTCAATGTAGCAGACGCTGTGTTTTTAATTACCTCAGCATGGAAAGAGGTTACTGTGAGGTGTCTTTGTGCTGCTTGGAGGCCATTGTGGCCTGAGTGTCCTTCAAAGAGACTTTGAAGGCTTCGAAGGGTTAGAAGAAGAGGCTGTTGTTCATGAAATTGTCTCTGGGCAATTCCATGGGCCTGGAAGTGGATGATGATGATGTTGAGGAGTTGGTGGAAGAGCACAGTAAGGAACTGTCCACTGAGGAGCTGCTTGAGCTTCACAAAGAGGAAAATGAGACACTGAAGCGGAGCTTAACTTCTGAGGAGTCAGGGGAGGAGGAGGACAAGGAGGAAAGCCGCATCATTCCAGCCAAAGATTTCAAGGATGCGTTCTTTTTCTGGAGCAAACTGTCCAAACTTGCTGAGGATTATCTTCCTGATGTTGGTTCTGTGCAAAAGGCCATCAGTGTGTTTAATGACAATGTTATGAACTACTTTTGGAAGGTCCAGAAATCAAGGTTGAAGCAGCCAACCCTGGATTCCTTCTTTACAAAGGTAACAAAAGAACCTACAGACAAAGTGCCTGTGAGACAGTCACCAAAGAGGGCTAGGAAGGATGACTCCTCTCCTTCTACCTCTTCTCCATAATTCTCTCCTCCCCCCTCCCCCTCTGCCTCCTATCCTGCATGCTGAACAACACTAAGGTAAGATAAAGTACCGTATTTTCTACATTTTCCACATAATTTTTTCAGTGTTAAGTGGTTGTATTTGGGGGCCTGGAACGGATTACCGTATATCTCGGCCTATAAGGCGTCTGGGTGCATAAGACGGCCCCCCCTAAATTTCCATTTAAAAAGTAGCTTTTGAGCTCTATTCGCTGTATAAGACCAGTACCCCAAATGTGACACTTACCCACTGACTCAGTAGTCCTTTACCAACCATCCTTGGTTTTTTATAATAAGGCCAATTCACTTCAAGTAATGTCATCAAATGTTACCCGCTGGTGTAGTTTAAACACTAGTGATGTCACTGAAGCGTCTGCTATTTACCGGTAACTGGAACTAATGTCTGTGTCGAGTAAAATTTTTCCATTTACTTGAAATATATATATATATATATATATATATATATATATATATATATATATATATATATATATATATATATATATATATATATATATATTATATATATATATATATATATATATATATATATATATATATATATATATATATATATATACATATACATATATACATATACACATATATACATATACATTAT